>NC_134397.1:47933807-48089418 GCF_050003625.1 Haematobia irritans
GTCGTCAAATTCCGGAACCAATCACGACGTAAATCGAGGGATTGCTGTAGTTGAAATAGTACTAAATAAGAATGAAAAGTTTGGAACCAGTGCACACAATGAATAGCAATCATCTAACATTTTCCTCATATTTTCGAAACATGTAGAAATATAGAGATGTTTTAGATCCTAAAAACTATATTTTTAAAATGAACAGGACATATATTTAGACAAAGTTTTGTATAGAAACAGAAATTTCGATTAAAATTTTTGAAATTATTGTACGAGAAAGTTACCTTCACTTTAATAACAGGTTTCATTCGATCTGGTTTAAATTTGTCTATCTAATTACTACCTACTGGCTAACGGCTGTATATATTTCTTTTATAGGTAATTTGTCAAGATTTTGTTTTTTGTAGAAATCAAATATTCTAAAGGAGCAGAAATTGCGACAAAATTTTATAGAAATTGAAAATAAATGTTGACTAAAATGAAATCTAAATTTTAACATAAGATTGTAAGAATCGAAATAGAACCGGTGGCACAATTTTCCATATATCCACCAGCGTTGCCACAATGTATTTTTAGTTTGGACCAGCATATATCCAAAATTGGACCAAAATCCGTACCAGCGGGCCACTTCCCGAAATTAAATTAATTTAATTAATTTTTTTCTTCAAAATTTTACTTCGATAGAAAATTTTTGTCAAATTTTTATTCCTATTTTTATTTCTATAGAATTTTTTTTCAAAATTTTATTTCTATTGAGTATTTTGTCAAACTTTTATTTCTATGACATTATTGTCAAGATTTTATTTCTATAGAAAAATTTATCCACATTTTATTTCTATAGACAAAAAATATGGTTAAAATTTTATTTCTATAGGAAATTTTGTAAAAATTTTATTTTTATAGGAAATTTTTTAAAAAATTTATTTCTAACGAAATGTTTGTAATAATGGTTATTAAAATTACAAATTAGTTTGTTGCAGGAAAATTTAAAAATTTTGTTATTGGTTTTCCAACAAAAGTTAATGGTTCTCAAACTTATTTTTATCTGTGTAGTTTAAAATGTTTTTGGAAGTATGAGTGCCTATGTCTATATATTCTTATTTTTTATTGATATTGTTACTATAACTTCTAATTCTATATTTCATTCAATTTTTGCTGATTAGAAATTTTTGTTATCAGTTTTGATAAAAAATTTAAACTTATTATCCAATAGAAAAGTTTTAACAAAATTTAGCTGTTGTTAGAATTTAGAATTAAATCTTATTCAGATATGAGTTGATAAAAACATGAAAAATTTTTTGTACGCGTTTGAAGTTGCAAAATTTCCGTTTAAGACATAAAATGTCTAATGTGATTGAATGTATTGTTTTTGTAAAATTTTCAGAAAATGTTTCCATGCTTCCATTTTTACAGAATATTTGGTCAAAATTTAAATTTTTTAAGAAATGTTTACTTGAATAGACTTTTTTTCATAGACAAATTTGTATATCAATATTTCATAGAAACTTTTATTTCTGTAAAAAATTTCTTAAAATGTTAATGGAAATAGAACTTTGATCAAATTTACTAATTCTATACATTTCTTTTTAAATTTTCTTTTATATATCGAAAATGGTTTCATAATATAAACAAAAATATTTTGTTAAAAAAATATATGTACAACATATATCATTGTGTATAGGAAAGGTACGCGAACAGCCCTATAAATGCTAGTAAATATAAACCCCCATATTCATAAAAGTTAACGTAAACTTTAAACCTACTATTACCATACAAATTTGTTTAATAAACCGCCAGTAAATTATTATGAATATGGGCAAAAATCTCTAAAGCAGTGATGCAAATTTCGTGCTTTTAGCACCAAATTTAGTGCTTTTTGATTTCCAAAAAGCACGAAATTGCCTTTTTAATGATAAAAAATCTAAAGATTATAGAAGAGGAAGATGGGATACTGGCTACTGAGCACATCAACCATTTACCACATTAGTTTAATACTCGAACCAAACGCGTATACGACAAGTATTGACATAGCATTAAAATGCAAATAAAAATAAATTAAGAGCACGAAATAAATTTCCATAAAAGGGAAAATGTAATTTTTTTTGTTGTTGCCTAAAATTTAACATTGTTTCAATAAGAAAATTACATTTTTCATTTAAAAAATAAAAACTAAAAACTACTAAAAGATTACAAACATGTATTAAACTAATCTGGTAAATGCAACATTTGGTATGACGCAAGCCAATCTCCCATCTTCCTCAAATCTATAATCTTTGAAAAAAAACACCAAATTGGTGCTTTCTAGCGTTTTCATTTAATGCTTTTTTTCAATTTGAACCGTAATGAATTTGATTGACAAAATCTTTTCATACAAAAATTCTGATAATACTGTCAAAACTTTGTAGTAACTTCACAAAAGCACTCATAATTACACAGATAAAAATAAGTTTGAGAACCAATAACTTTTGTTGGAAAACCAATAACAAAATTTGTTAATTTTCCTGCAACAAACTAATTTGTACTTTTAATAACCATTATTACAAAAAAGTTGTTAGCAATCGTCACCATCAGAAGGCAACAAATAATTTGTGTTCTCAATAACATAATTTGTAAGTAATTTGTTGAGTATCCAACAGTACAAAATATTTGTTGTTGAACGTTACGTTTAATCCTCAACAAATATTTTTGAATTTGAACGAAAAAATTTGATTGTGGTTTGTTGGAGTTTATCAATGACCTGTAACAAATTTATTGGTGTATTGATAAAAAATTAAATTGAAATTAAAATTGACAGAATTTTGCTATGAATTGCACCAAAATTGCAAAATTGCCGGAACAATTTTGGAGATATTTTGTTAAGTACACACAGAGAAGGAATATGACCGAAATGTTATTTTTGGACGGGGAACATGTAACATTTTTGTGTCGAAAATCCTATACTCAGTTTTGTAAATGTTTGACAATTTTAAATTTGAGTAGTCCCGGGTCTAGCAAGCATTTTGACAACTTTTTTCCCAGTGCTATATATTCTAGTTAATTAGAATTGTAATAACTCTAATCCCGATATTAATATGGTTTTATTATTTATCTCATACAAAAACACATTTAAGAAACTACCATATTGAAAAATATACAAATAATATATAAAATATATAAATATAGCTTTCGTACATATTCTCAGCGATGTGTGGGTAACCAGTCTTGTATTTTTGTTTTCATATCGATAGCAGTCAACTATTTTCGCAACAAAGCAATTTGTTGAAAATTCAGAATATTTCTATTATTTCCTCCGTGAAGCATCTACAAACACATTTCAACAACAAATGCCTCATGTTCAATAGACAAATTTGTTGAGCATAAGCAGATTCTACATACAAATAAAGTTGTTAATATTTATTTGCAGTTATTTTTTTGTGTGTGCAATAAAGGTTGAGTTACATACCATGCGTTAATGTGTCCGTTGATTTGAGAGTGAATTTTCTCTTTGAAAGCAACAGCTTGAATAGAGTGCTTCAAACTGAAAAAGCTCAACCCTTCCATCAACACACGCATTAACGCATGGTATGAAATTCTACCTTACGAAATAGACTCCTTCGAAATATTAACATACTAGAGAATTTAATTTGGAAAAATTTATTTTCTCCATGAAATTTGAAATTCAGAACAGATTGAATAAAAATATATTAAAATATAAAGCTGTACACTTGAATAAAGGTTCATAATTTCATAAAATGGCAAATGCTTGGAATTAAAACCAATTCCAAAAATTCTTTGAAGTAATTCATTCTAATCTAGAAGTGGAGTGGTTTTTTAGTAGTACATTGAATTTTACCTTGTCGAAGTAGTTTTTGTGATGGGACATGGTATGTTAGCATTTATAATATATTTTTGGTGTTTTTTGGCTTCGGGAATTGGCATCACTGATCTAACGCTAGTATTTTACAGTCAACTCAGAGCGCCATACTCGTAATTTGTATTGTGCTTCTCTCTTGTTTTCGTATGTATGTGTACTGTTGTGTTTATAAAGAGAGCATAAGTGTGAGCAACACGATAGATGACGAGGATGATATTGTTGAAATGGTACTAAATAAGAATGAAAGTTTGGAACCAGTGCACACAATAAATAACAATCATCTACACATTTTCCTCATATTTTCGAAACATGTAGAACTATAAAGATGTTTTAGATCCTTAAAACTATATTTTGAAAATGAACTTCTGTTATATTTGGAAAAAGTTTTGTATTGAAAAAGAAAACAGAAATTGTATCGAAGTAGAAATTTTGAAATTATTATACGAGAAAGTTACCTTTACTTTAATAACAGGTTTCATCCGATCTGGTTGAAATTTGTCTATCTAATTACTGCCTATAGGCTAACGAGCGTATATATTTCTGTTATAGGTAATTTTTTTTTTTTTTAGAAATCTTATCAAATATTCTAAAGAAGCAGAAATTGTGACAAAATTTTATAGAAATTGAAAATAAATGTTGACTAAAATGAAATCTAAATTTTAACATAAGATTCTATGAACCGAAATAGAACCGTTGGAACAATTTTCCATATATCCAACAGCGTTGCCACAATATATTTTTAGTTTGGACCAACATTTATCCAAAATTGGATATTTTCCAAATTACTGGAATTTTTCGAAATTAAATTGAATTAATTTAATTTTTTTTTTTAATTTTACTTCGTTAGAAAATTTTTGTCAAATTTTTATTTCGATTCAAAATTTTTATGTGTGTAGAAAATTTTTTTTCAAAATTTTTTTTCTATAGACGATTTTGTCAAAATTTTATTTCTATAGAGAATTTTGTCAAACCTTTATTTCTATAGAAAATTTTGTCCAAATTTTATTTCTATAGAAAAATGTATCCAAATTTTATTTCTATAGACAATTTTGTCCACATTTTATTTCTACAGAAAATTTGGTCAAAATTTTATTTCTAAAGAAAATTTCTTTTTCAAATTTTATTTCTAAAGAAATTTTTCTCCAAATGTTATTTCTATAGAAAATTTTGTTCAAATTTTATTTTTATAGAAAATTTTGTCCATATTTAATTTCTACATACGATTTTGTCAAAATGTTATTTCTATAGAAAATTTTGGCATAATTTCATTTCTATAGAAAATTTTGGTATAATTTTGTTTCTATAGATTTTTTTCAAATTATATTTCTATATACATTTTTGTAAAAATTGTATTTCTACAAAAAATTTTATCAAAATTAAAAAACAAATGGAAAAATTACCCATTTGGCGCAAATGGACCAAAATCAACCAGATTCCATTTGGTCCGACCATCGGATTTAATAATTTTTTGGGAACATTTTGGTCCGATCGAACCAAAATGGCAACTCTGATATCCAAAAGAACCATCCAGGAAGGATAGTGTAGGTGAATTTTAGTACATTGTTAATAAACTGTATTACAAATGACGATATCACAAAAATAAATAAGTATTTTTCATATTCAAAAAATTTATTATTCATTTGTTTTTACTCGTTAAAGAAAATTTCGTAAAATTATGAATTTAGTAAATCTTTATACTTATATCTTTGCATATAATTTTTCCCTTCGTTTAGTTTATTTGACTATCGTTCAAAAAATGATTAAAAATTAAAAAAATAATTTTCATGAACTAAAACAGAGTTAAATTGTCGTTATTGTGCTAGATTCACTTTTTTGTATAGAAACGTAAAGCCATTAACTTTTATTTTAGTTCGAGGAAATTATTATATTTTAAGAAAAATGTTCCAATATGAGAATTACAATATGAAAGTTACATTTTAATTATTTTTGTTACTTTAGTTAATGATGCCTAATACATTTTCTTCAATTTGTAAAATATATACTTAGTTTTATTGTATCGTGGTTTGTAATAAGTTTAGTTAACATTTTAAAAAAAATTAACCTACATTTTCTTTCCCAGTTGGTTTACTTTTGTGTATACTTTTTAACAAAATTTAAATGAAAAATTATAAATTACATTTTATTGAAACATATTTTCCCATTGATAACGATAATTTGAAAAAAAAGAAGTCTACAGAAATATATATTTTATAAAATTTCAAATATATATATTTTAGAAATTCATCCTATTGTGTATGTAACATATCCCATCATTTATACAAAACCTATTAGTAAATTCGCTTCCCCAATACAAAAAACTTCAACAGCACCCGAACGCATGACCTGCTCGATTGAGTGCTCAACCGAGACTGCACAGCATTTGAAAAATCAACATTGAAATGCACATATAAAAAAAGAAATAGTTACCTACTCTTGCCTAGTGGGAGAGTACAGTAGAGAATACTCTTTGTTGTATATTTGATGTATGGGCACACACACGCACACACACACCCACACAAAAGGCAACAGAGAGCATAACAATGTACATTGGATATTTAGAGATCGGTGGTAACATTGTTGAATGCAATCGAATATCGTTCAAAAAATGATTAAAAATTAAAAAAATAATTTTCATGAACTAAAACAAAGTTAAATTGTCGTTATTGTGCTAGATTCACTTTTTTGTATAGAAACGTAAAGCCATTAACTTTTATTTTAGTTCGTGGAAATTATTATATTTTAAGAAAAATGTTCCAATATGAAAGTTACATTTTAATTATTTTTGTTACTTTAGTTAATGATGCCTAATACATTTTCTTCAATTTGTAAAATATATACTTAGTTTTATTGTATCGTGGTTTGTAATAAGTTTAGTTAACATTTTAAAAAAATTAACCTACATTTTCTTTCCCAGTTGGTTTACTTTTTAACAAAATTTAAATGAAAAATTTTAAATTACATTTTATTGAAACATATTTTCCCATTGATAACGATAATTTGAAAAAAAAAAGAAGTCTACAGAAATATATATTTTATAAAATTTCAAATATATATATTTTAGAAATTCATCCTATTGTGTATGTAACATATCCCATCATTTATACAAAACCTATTAGTAAATTCGTTTCCCCTATACAAAAAACTTCAACAGCACCCGAACGCATGACCCGCTCGATTGAGTGCTCAACCGAGACTGCACAGCATTTGAAAAATCAACATTGAAATGCACATATAAAAAAAAAGAAATAGTTCCTACTCTTGCCTAGTGGGAGAGTACAGTAGAGAATACTCTTTGTTGTATATGTGATGTATGGGCACACACACCCACACAAAAGGCAACAGAGAGCATAACAATGTACATTGGATATTTAGAGATCGGTGGCAACATTGTTGAATGCAATCGAATATTTCAGTAATCCAAAAATTAAGGAAATAATAAATATATAGGGGAAAACGTGGAATATATAGGATCAAAATTGCGAAAACTTTATATAAACACAAAAAACACAAAATTTTTTTTCCTGACCTCAAACAATGGATGTCTCCAAACAATGCGATATACTGGTAAAAAGTTTGAGGTCAGTCCCCAAAGAATGCAAATGGCCTCAAAGAAAACAGTATATAAAAAAAGTGGCCCCGAACAATGCGGTGCGACTATATATATATATATATATATATATATATATATATATATATATATATATATATATATATATATATATATATATATATATATATATATATATATATATATATATATATATATATATATATATATATATATATATATATATATATATATATATATATATATATATATATTGTTATACCCTCCACCATAGGATGGGGGTTTATTAACTTTGTCATTCCGTTTGTAACACATCGAAATATTGCTCTAAGACCTCTATATATTCTGGGTCGTGGTGAAATTCTGAGTCGATCTGAGCATGTCCGTCTGTCCGCCCGTCCATCGGTGCACTTTTACGTATAGCCACCATATAAACGGACCCTCAGATTTGGCTGGCGGAGCCTCTAAGAGAAGCATACTTCATCCGATCCGGCTGAATTTCGGGACATGGTGTTGGTATATGGTCTCTCACAACCATGCAAAGATTGGTCCACATCGGTCCATAATTATATATAGCCCCCATATAAACCGATCCCCAGATTTGGCTTGCGGATCCTCAAAGAGAAGCAAATTTCATCCGATCCTGCTGAAATTTGATACATGATTTTGGTATATGGTCTCTAACAACCATGCAAAAATTGGTTCATATCGGTCCATAATTATATATAGCCCCCATATGAACCGATCTCCAGATTTGGCTTGCTGAGCCTCAAACAGAAGCAAAATTCATCCGATCCGGCTGAAATTTGGTACATGGTATTGGTATATGGTCTCTAACAATCATGCACAAATTGGTCCACATCGGTTCATAATTATATATAGCCCCCATATAAACCGTTCTCCAGATTTGACCTCCGGAGCCTCTTGGACGATCCGATCCAATTCAAATGTGGAACGTGGTGTTAGTATATGGTCTCTAACAACCGTGGCAGAATTGGTCCATATCGGTCTATAGGTATATATAGGCGATCCCCAATCACACAAAAATTTACCAAAATTTTATTTCTATAGAATTTTTTTTCAAAATTGTATTTCTATAGAAAATTTTGTTAAAATTTTATTTCTATAGAAAATTTTGTTAAAATTTTATTTCTATAGAAAATTTTGTTAAAATTTTATTTCTATAGAAAATGTTGTTAAAATTTTATTTCTATAGAAAATTTTGTCAACAATTTATTTCTATAGAAAATTTTGTTAAAATTTTATTTTAATAGAAAATTTTGTTATTTTAATATATACTACTTACAATTTAGAAGACGGTGTTAGGAGGTTTTAAGATACCTTGCCATCGGCAAGCGTTACCGCAACCCAAGTAATTCGATTGTGGATGGCAGTGTTCCCTAGAAGTTTCTACGCAATCCATGGTGGAGGGTACAAAAGCTTTGGCCTGGCCGAACTTACGGCATTATATACTTGTTTTATGTAGCTTAGTCTTACGAGAGTGATTAAAAAGTTCATTGTATCAATTAATTTTTTTAATTAAATATTTTGAAATTTTCAATTATTGACCGATTTAAGTTAGTGTTTCTATCCTGATTAAAAAGTTATTTGTATCAATTAATTTATTAATTGAAAAAAAATTTCAACTGCAATCAACTATTTAATTGGAAATATTTTGGTGATATTTTTGATATATATAGCACATATCAGGAGTGATATCAGACGACTTCAGAGCACTAGCATATCTAGTGTGCGGTTTAAGTTCAAAAGGGGGATATCATCTCGTTGAAAGATTTGCGGCAGTCAATGGCCGTTTTCGATTTAAGAAACACAGAGTCCAAGGATTTTGTTACGGGTTGACTGTTTGAGTATATATTAATGCCAACATTTTTTGGAACATTACTTCCCAGCCAGGGTATGTTTTTACCAATAATTCTCTGCAGTGTACAACATCAGCCAAATACGTTAAGTACAAATTTTTCATGTACTTTTCATTGTACTAGCACTTAACGGAATAATCCAATTTTAAGTGATTTCTCGTAAAACCGAATAAACTTAAACTAAATACATTTTGTAAAGTAAAATAAAACGCAGGAATGCAAATTTTCTTTGAATAATACCCTATACCCCTACAAATATTAAACTACCACAGTCTATTGCAATTATAAAAGTAATAGTGCTCTTATGTTATGGCCTTTTTCGTTCTCTATGAAATTTTTCAATAGCTTAAATAGACGGAGGCAATTCAATAAAGTTTCCAAGGAATACTCGATCTTTTGGGTATAAAGATGCGGTAATTTATGTTCGACTTTTTACAAGATATTCTCAAGAACGTTTTATAAGTCCTTATTTAATATTAATTGTTTCTCAGTAGTTTGAGGAAAGTAAAATTATTGAATTTCAACCTTAAATATTTTTTTTTTCGTATTAAAAAAATATATATATTTTTAGCCATCAAAAGAACATAATTACAGAAATATCTTCACTCAACTTAGCAAGTAGCCTTAATTATTTTTCTTTATTATAAATAACAAAATGCCAAAAGGCAATACTTATTAGTAACAAAATAAATAACAACAGCAACAATAATAAATATTCATTAAAATCATAACAATTACTGTGGTAGTAATACCACCACCACCATTCTGCGGTTTGAGAAAACTTAATCCTTACTGCATTTCCGTTCATGTTCGTTAATCGACAAAGTTTTTCATGTTCAGGATAATGAATAAATTGTTATCGTTTTTTTTTTTTAATGCAATTTTTGCCTGTTCTCCTTTCCAATGATAAATTTTGTTCAGGATTTTATTTTGTTGCGGTTTTTGTTTACTACACAATAACCAAAAAAAGAAAGAAATGCATTCACCTTCGTTTCCTCTCAGTATCTAATTAAGCATTTGGTTTTCTTTGCCAGCAAATATTTTAGCGAATATTTTTGTCTGCTAAATTTCCGCCTTATGATAGCATTGAAAAAACTGCAATGACTAGAAATATTTAAAAGTTCTTTGTAAGTCCTTGGAATGCAATTATAGCAGCATTACTGTAAATGAGTAACATAGTAAGATGATGTCATAGTTAGAAGATTAGTCATCAACATTTTTATACCCTCCACCATAGGATGGGGGGTATATTAACTTTGTCATTCCGTTTGTAACACATCGAAATATTGCTCTAAGACCCCATAAAGTATATATATTCTGGGTCGTGGTGAAATTACGAGTCGATCTGGTCATGTCCGTCCGTCCGCCCGTCCGTCCGTCTGTTGAAATCACGCTAACTTCCGAACGAAACAAGCTATCGACTTGAAACTTGGCACAAGTAGTTGTTATTGATGTAGGTCGGATGGTATTGCAAATGGGCCATATCGGTCCACTTTTACGTATAGCCCCCATATAAACGGACTCCCAAATTTGGCTTGCGAGGCCTCTAAGAGAAGCAAATTTCATCCGATCCGGCTGAAATTTGGTACATGGTGTTAGTATATGGTCTCTAACAACCATGCAAAAATTGATCCACATCGGTCCATAATTATATATAGCCCCCACACACTCACAAAAAATCGCTTCTGTAACATATACTCCCAAACATATTTTGCTTCAAGCATATACATTTTTGGGTATTGCCCAAACATTTATATGTTTGATCTCTACCAATATATAATATGTTTGAAAGCATATTGGTCTAAACAATATATGTTTGGGTAGTCTAAGTTCCAAACATTTTGTATTTTTGCATACAAATTCAATAATGTTGTCTTCCAAAAAACAATATGTTATTATGTGACCATATAATATGTTTGGAAGCATTTTGCACCCAAAAATATTATATGCTTAAAAAAATTCTCCCAAACAATATTGTGCTCAAAATTTTATTTATTTATTTATTTATTTACAATCATAATGAATTATGAAAATAAACAGGTAATATAGGTGCTAACAACATAGGTTTTCGACCTGAATGCTCAAAATTTTGTTTCTGCCCAATTGTATATTCCCCGACATCTTTCTCACTTCCACGAGATTTTTTTAGTTCTTAGCACATTTTTCTGTAATACAAACATTGTAGAAGAAATTATTCAATTTTATGATTTTTTTTATTTTAATGTTACCTTTTGCCGGACGGGAATTCGAACAGCGGACCACACAGTTTGTAAGGATCAAAGAAGTAGCTGATCAATTGCCAAGGAAAAATAAAATGTTAATTTTGTAATAACAAGCAACAACCACCAACTTAATTCAATATCGCTCCCTGTTAAATAGCGCTCCAAGCTACTAAACACATATATGTTTATAGGCTATTTCTAAATTAATATATGTTTGCATTCAAGCATATTATATTTACAAACATTTTATGTCCCAAACATAATATGTTCTAACATATTAACATATATGTCCCAAACATGTTATGCTAGTTTATGAACATCATATGCTTGCACTCAAAAATATTGTGTTTAAAAATTTGTGTTCCAAACATATAATGTTTATAGCCAAACATATGAAAAACAGTCTTTTTCAACCGTGCATATAAACCGATCCCCCGATTTGGCTTGCGAGGCCTCTAAAAGAAACAAATTTCATCCGATCCGGCTAAAATTTGGTACATGGTGTTAGTATATGGTCTCTAACAACCATGCGAAAATTGGTCGACATCGGTCCATAATTATATATAGCCCCTATATAAACCGATCCCTCGATTTGGCTTGCGGAGCCTCTAAGAGAAGCAAAATTCATCCGATCCGTTTGAAATTTGGTACGTGGTGTTAGTATATGGTCTCCAACAACCATGCAAGAATTGGTCCATATCGGTCCATAATTATATATAGCCCCCATATAAACCGTTCCCCAGATTTGATATCCGGAGCCTCTTGGAGGAGCAAATTTCATCCGATCCGGCTGAAATTTGGTACATGGTATTAGTATATGGTCTCTAACAACCATGCAAAAATTGGTCCACATCGGTCCATAATTATATATAGCCCCCACATAAACCGATCCCCCGATTTGGCTTGCGGAGCCTCTAAGAGGAGGAAAATTCATCCGATCCGGCTGAAATTTGGAACATGGTGTTAGAATGTAGTCTCTAACAAACACACAAGAATTGGTCCATATCGGTCCATAATTATATATAGCCCCCATATAAACCCTTCCCCAGATTTGATGTCCGGAGCCTCTTGGAGGAGCAAAATTCATCCGATCCGGTTGAAATTTGCAACGTGGTGTTAGTATAAGGCCGCTAATAACCATGCCAAAATTGGTCCGATCCCCAATCACACAAAAATTGGTCCATATCGGTTCATGGTCCATAATCATGGTTGCCACTCGAGCCAAAAATAATCTACCAAAATTTTATTTTTATAGAAAACATTGTCAAAATGTTATTTCTATAGAAAATTTTGTCAAAATTTTATTTGTATAGAAAATTTTGACAAAATTTTATTTCTATAGAAAATTTTGTCAAAATTTTATTTCTATAGAAAATGTTTTCCAAATTTTTTTTTCTATAGAAAATGTTGTCAAAATTTTACTTCTATAGAAAATGTTGTCAAAATTTGTCAACATTTTATTTCTATGGAAACTTTAAACTTAATTATATACGTATTTAATCGGCCCTTTTGTAGTTTAATATATACCACGTATGGACTATGTGGTATATATTACGTTGTTAGGAAGTTTTAACATACCTTGCCATCGGCTGCAGTATAAGTTTCTACGCATTCCATGGTGGAGGGTACATAAGCTTCGGCCTGGCCGAACTTACGGCCGTATATACTTGTTAATATTATAAATTAACAAATGAAATACTCAGAGGAAAAAGGATTAAGTTTGGCCGGGCTGACATAAAGCAGCATGTCCTGTGAATTTGTAAACCATAACGGGTAATTTTGGAAGAATTATAGGAAATTGAAAAAAAAGCAAGTAACGAAAATCTAAATTCGGGCGACTACATTATAAGATTAATTATTACATTAGATTTATATTGAGGAAGATTATTGTTCTTGGTTTGCATGACCGTCGAAACACCTGTTTGTGGAACTAAGTTGCTTCTAGATTTCCGTATTCACATAAATCGGAAAAACTGAGGTGTCTCGCAGCACAAGAAATAAAATCGGGAAATCGAACATATGTTCCTTGCAGACAAAAAAAAAAAAAATAAATTTGCCAAATTAGTCAAGGCTGTAGCGTGGTTTCAATAGACAGACAAACCGACATCGTTATTCAATAGCAAAACCATATGCACTAAATTATAATACACACAGTGGAACAAGGTATACAAATCAAAAAGTTCATAAATTTGTACTGGCAATAAAGTCTTAATAAACTTTCATCATCATATGCTATCATATGTTAAAATTTTTTTTAGTTTTCATGTCTCTTTAATTCCGAGCAAAAGAATAACGAAAAAATAAAAGAAAAACCAAAATAAAAACAATAACCTCTTTAGTGATGACATGTGAATAATAAAGAATTACTGCAGTAATTATCCATCATAAGTCATGTTCCAAATTGGACGGGTCGGAACAATGAATAAATCATTATTAAATGATTGGCTGTCACGATTTAATGATAACCAAACATAACGATTCATTGTCACGTAAAGTATTTATCCAAATCGATAGTAATTGGATTGGGCCCATGGGCTGCGGTTGAAACAAACTTTCAGGAGAAGAGTTAATTTTAATGAATGAGTCCGCAAACAGAATATTCATTTGATATGATTTTCATAATTGGTAAGCAATTATATGGTTTTTGTAGTTGTGTGTAATACGCTACCTTCGATTCGTTCTGGTAAAGAAGGTTGAAATAAATCAAATAAGAAATGAGTTTGAAACAAGAATACATGGCCGAATGTTTAGTCAGGCCATTTCTTAGGCACCATCCATCATGGATGAATACCGGAGTTGGTAGTGCCGAAAGTTAGAATGAATTTTATGTACCCTCCACCATCGATGAATACCGGATGGTATAGACAATAGGTGTTGCTTTAAACTTGTGCAACAAATCAAAATATCAATTTCCTATTATACAAATTATGCTAAGACTATACCCTCAAAATCAAAAATCGCATCTGTAACATATACCCCAAACACATTTTGCTTCAAGCATATTTATTTTCAGGATTGGTCCAAACAAAATATTGTTTGTATTGTTCAAACATATTATGTTTTACCTTAGGGAATACACTGGTAATAAGAAATCTTAATGAAATTTTCTTTGCGTGAATATATTTATAAGGCGCCAATTTTTTTTACTTACAGCATAGACTCTAGATCTATCTTTCTAAACACATATATGTTTATAGGATATTTCTAAATTAATATATGTTTGCATTTAAGCATATTATATTTACAAACATTTTATGTCCCAAATATAATATGTTCTAACATATTAATATATAACATATGTCCCAAACATGTTATGCTAGTTTATGAACATAATATGCTTGCGCTTAAAAATATTGTGTTAAAGTTCCAAACATATAATTTTTACAACCAAAGATATGAACAAGTATAAACGGCCGTAAGTTCGGCCAGGCCGAATCTTATGTACCCTCCATCATGGATTGCGTAGAAACTTCTACGAAAGACTGTCATCCACAATCGAATTACTTGGGTTGTGGTATCCTAAATCGTTTTCTAAATTGTGAGTTAGTCCATACGTGGTATATATTAGACAAAGAAGGTATGTGTAGTTAAGTCTACAAATAATTACGAATCGATATGGACTTTTGCACAGTACGTAGGGAGCCAGAATTGAAATATGGGGGTCGCTTATATGGAGGCTTTATACAATTATTGATATGGACCAATTTTTGTGTGATTGGGGATCGATTTATCTGAGGGCTATATATAAGTATAGACCGATATGGACCTAGTTAGACATGGTTGTTAACGGCCATATACTAGCACAATGCACCAATTTTCAACTGACTCGGATGAAATTTGCTCCTCCAAGAGGCTCCAAAACAAAATATCGGTATCAGTTTATATGGGGGCTATATATGATTATGGACTAATATGGACCACTTTTGGCATGGTTGTTTAATATCATATACTACCACGACGTACAAAATTTCAACCAGATCGGATCAATTTTGCTTCTCCAAAAGGCACCGGAGGTTAAATCTGGGGATCGGTTTATATGGGTGCTATATATAATTATGGACTGATATGAACCAATTCCTGCATGGTTGTTGGATACCATATACTAACATCACGTACCAAATTTCAACCGAATCGGATGAATTTTGCTCTTCCAAGGGGCTCCGGAGGTCAAATATGGGGGCTATATATAAGTATGGACCGATGTGGACCAATTTTTGCATGGTTCTTAGAGACCATATACTAACACCATGTACCAAATTTCAGCCGGATCGGATGAAATTTGCTTCTTTAGAGGCCTCGCACGCGAAATCGGGGGATCGGTTTATATGGGGGCTATATATAATTATGGACCGATGTGGACCAATTTTTGCATGGTTGTTAGAGACCATATACTAACACCATGTATCAAATTTCAGCCGGATCGGATGAAATTTCCTTCTTTAGAGGCCTCGCACGCCAAATCGGGGGATCGGTTTATATGGGGGCTATATATAATTATGGACCGATGTGGACCAATTTTTGCATGGTTGTTAGATACCATATACTAACACCATGTATCAAATTTCAGCCGGATCGGATGAAATTTGCTTCTCTTAGAGACTTCGCAAGCCAAATTTGGGGGTCCGTTTATATGGGGGCTATACGTAAAAGTGGACCGATGTGGACCAATTTTTGCGCGGTTGTTAGAGACCATATACTTACACCATGTACTAAATTTCAGCCTGATCGGATGAAATTTGCTTCTCTTAGAGGCCTCGCAAGCCAAATTTTGGGGTCCGTTTATATGGGGGCTATACGTAAAAGTGAACCAATATGGCCCATTTACAATACCATCCGACCTACATCAATAACAACTACTTGTGCCAAGTTTCAAGTCGATAGCTTGTTTCGTTCGGAAGTTAGCGTGATTTCAACAGACGGACGGACATGCTCAGATCGACTCAGAATTTCACCACGACCCAGAATATATATACTTTATGGGGTCTTAGAGCAATATTTCGATGTGTTACAAACGTAATGACAAAGTTAATATACCCCCCTATGGTGGAGGGTATAAAAACAGTCTTTTTCGCCGGGTATATAAATAGTGTTGGTAATAAATCCAAATTTGTAAAAATCGAGCAATATTCATATGTAAGAACTACAAGCACGTATAAATACGATCGGCTAGTACATCAAAATTTTAAATTTTAGTAACATTGGTTAATAAATAAAAGTATTTGGGAAAATCGAGCGATGCATATATATGGAAGCTATATCTAAATCTGAACCAATTTGCATAATATTTTGCGGGTTCGATTAATTCCACAATAGGTTACCTTGTGCACAATTTGAGTAAGATCAGTTAAGAAATGAGGCCTCTATTGTCAAACATAAGGCTATTAGGGGCAAAATTTTCAAAATCGGGCGACACATATATGGGAGCTATATCTACATCTGAACCGATTTCGATGAAATGTTGCACATATAGTAAGTACTATAGAGGACAGAATCCAGCCAACTTTGAGTAAGATCGGTTAATAAATAAGGGTTCTAAGGCCAAATTTGGGAAAATCGGGCTATACATATATATGGGAGCTATAACTAAATCTGAACCGATTTGGATGAAATTTTGCAGACGTGAAGGGCGATGAAAAAGATTACCTTTTGCCAAATTTGGTGACGATCCGTTTGAAAAAAAGCGCAACGTGACCCCTTTTGTCGAAATCGGGCGATACATATATATGGGAGCTATATCTAAATTTGATCCGATTTCTTCCAAATTCAATAGCGTTCGTCCTTGTGCCCAAAAATTAATAATTGCGACCGGAATTCTGTGAACAACAAATACATGGACAGACGGACGGACGAACACCAAGTGCTAGATCGACACAGGAGGTGATTCTGAGTCGATTGGTATATATTTTATGGGGTATAAAATCAATATTTCTGGTAGGCACATTTTTTGGCAGATCAAACTTATTATACCCTGACCACTACGTGGTTTAGGGTATAGCCCCTAAACCCATGTGTTAAGTCTCCCAATTTCCATGATGGTATATATGTTTGGTTGGCAGAGAATATGTCATCAAATCCACCTTTAATTTTATATATTTTCAAGTAACACGACGAAAAGTTTTCAAAGGAAACATTTATATGACTTGATTCATGGTGGTGGGTATTTAAGATTCGTTCCAGCCGAACTTAAATCCGTAGTTACTTGTTGGAACTTCAATGGCATTCAGCTCACGATCAAGATTTCTATCACTCCGGCGTGGATTTCGATCAAATCTGACCTTCATTTTCCGGACCATTTTAAGTGTCCTTATTCAGTTTACTTTTTGGACGCAATGCAACACTCCAGTATCACGGTATCACGGTAATGACTAATGGTATTAGAAACAGAAGATTTGTTCATTATTAGAAGCTGGAGGGGGCCACTTGTGGTTTCCAGCTAAATATAAAGATCGAATTCCACCACGATTAGCTTAATGAATAAAATAAATCAAAATTCTTATGCAAGCTTGCAAACAGTAAAATGAAATGTCACTAAAGTAAGATTGTCAACTGTCAGACAAACAGTTTAGAAATGATAGCAACCTGAAGTTATCAGTCACACTGTAATATGGGGTCGAGAATTTTATTATTTATTTCCTCATGTTCAGACATTCGGAATCACAAAACTCAAAATAAATATCAATATTGACAATATATTTGTATTGTCAATGAGAATTTCAAATTGTATTTCTTTACAACTAAAATTTGTTCTTGCGATTTTCGATTCTGAATATCAGAACGTGGGGTGTACTGTTCAAACAACCTTTCCCTTCTTAGTTTCCTATTACGAACACTAATTTCCTCCAATATTGCAAAATTTAATTGACAGTGTTATGTTAAAGATTTTGCGACTTCATCGCCTAATTAAATAAAATCTTAAGTCGATTGAAACAATAATTGAGTAATATTCTCAGTGACACAAAACATCCATGACTAATTAAGCGAAATTACTTTGCGTGTGTCATAAATTTTGAATACTGGGAAATAATAATAAATGACATAACGTTGACATCATTAAAATGTAATTTCATTCGCTTCGTTTAATCTGTTTGACTGTCAGTAAGTTTCACTCACTTTATGAAAAGTGATTCAATGAATCAAAATCTTGTAAAATTAACCAAGGCATAAAATTGTGGGCGATAAAAAAAACCAAAGAATTGCTAAACCTGTATCCAACCATACCGCTTTACTAACCAAACATTGAAAATTGTTCTAGGAAAATCAAAATTAAATATGAATATAAGGAAATGAATAAGAAATGATGAGAAATTCTAAACGGATGTGGGAGCACCTAAATAATATTTGAACATTTATTCTACTCATGAAATTTGAAAATTGACTTTATCATGCGAATGTTTGTTGTGAGGTATGAGGATTGGAGAATATCTGCACTTTATTGTTTTTGTATCCTCCACCATAGGATGGGGGTATATTAACTTTGTCATTCCGTTTGTAACACATAGAAATATTGCTCTAAGACCCCATAAAGTAAATATATTCTGGTGATATTCTGAGCCGGTCTAAGCATGGCCGTCCGTCCGTCTGTTGAAATCACGCTAACTTCCGAACGAAACAAGCTATCGACTTGAAACGTAGCATAAGTAGTTGTTATTGATGTAGGTCGGATGGTATTGCAACTGGGCCATATCGGACCACTTTTACGCATAGCCCCCATATAAACCGACGCTCAGATTTGGTTTGCGGAGCCTCTTGGAGGTGCAAAATTTATCCGATCCGGTTGAAATTTGGTACATGGTGTTGGTATATGGTCTCTAATAACCATGCAAAAATTAGTCCATATCGGTCCATAATTACATATAGCCCATATATAAATCGATCACCAGATTTGGCTTGCGGAGTCTCTAAGAGAAGCAATTTTCATTCGATCCGGCTGAAATGTGGTACATGATTCGGTTGAAATTTGGTACGTGGTGTTAGTATATGATCTCTAACAACCATGCAGGAATGGGTCCATAATTATATGTTATGTAGCCTCCATATAAACCGATCCCTAGATTTGACCTCCGGAGCCCCTTGGAAGAGCAAAATTCACCCGATCCGGTTGATATTTGGTACATGGTGTTAGTATATGGTCTCTAACAACCATGCAAAAATTGGTCCATACCGGTCTTAATTATATATAACCCCCATTTAAACCGATCCCCAGATTTGACCTTTGGGGTTCTTGGAGGACCAAAATTAATCCTGTCTGGTTGAAATTTTATACGTGATGAAATTTGGTACATTGCGCTAGTATATGGCCGCTAACAAGCCAAATTTGGTCCATATCGGTCTATAGTTATATATAGCCGATCCCCAAAAATAAATCTACCGGAATTTTATTTCTTTAGAAAATTTTGTCAAAAATTTATTACTATACGGAGCCACCGTGGTGCAATGGTTATCATGCCCGCCTTGCATACAAGGCGTGGGTTCGATTCCTGCTACGACCGAATACCAAAAAGTTTTCAGCGGTGGATTATCCCACCTCAGTAATGCTGGTGACATTTCTGAGGGTTTCAAAACTTCTTCTAAATGGAATGTGGAACGCGGTTCGGACTCGGCTATAAAAATGAGGTCTCTTGTCATTGAGCTTAACATGGAATCGGGCAGCACTCAGTGATAAGAGAGAAGTTCACCACTGTGCTATCACAATGGACTGAAGAGTCTAAGTGAGCGTGATACATCGGGCTGCCACATAACCTAACCTACAAAATTTGGTCAAGGTCTTATTTTTATTGAAAATTTTGTCAAAATTTTATTTTTATAGAAAATTTTGTCAAAATTTTATTTCTATTAAAAATGTTGTCAAAATTTTATTTCTATATAAATTTTGTCAAAATTTTATTTCTACAAAAAAATTTTGTCAAAATTATATTGCTGTAGAAAATTTTGTCAAAATTGTATTTCTATAAAAAATGTTGTCAAAATTTTATTTCTATATAAATTTTGTCAAAATTTTATTTCTACAAAAAAATTTTGTCAAAATTATATTGCTGTAGAAAATTTTGTCAAAATTGTATTTCTATAAAAAAATTTTGTCAAAATTTTATTTCTGTAGCAATATTGCTCAAAATTGTATTGCTATAAAAAAATTTTGTCAAAATTTTATTGCTGTAGAAAATTTTGTCAAAATTGTATTTCTGTAGCAAGTTTTCTCAAAATTTTATTTCTAAAAAAAATTTTGTCAAAATTTTATTTCTGTAGCAAGTTTTCTCAAAATTTTATGTCTATAAAAAAATTTTGTCAAAATTTTACTTCTATAGAAAATTTTGTCAAAATTTTATTTCTATAGAAAATTCCAGTCCTACCTTTTTAAACCCACCACCATAGAATGGTGATAGGGGTATAATAAGTTTATCATTCCGTCTGTAACACTTCGAAATATCGATTTCCGACTATATAAAGCATATATATTCTTGATCTCGGAGAAATTGTAAGACGATATAAGCATGTCCGTCTGGCCGTCTGTCTGTTGTAATCACGCTACAGTCTTCAATACTGGTGCTATCGTCCTGAAATTTGGCACAGATGCATCTTTTGTCTGCACCCAGGTCAAGTTCGAAGATGGGCTATATCGATCCAGGTTTTGATATGGCTTCCATATAAACCGATCCCCCGATTTGGGGTCTTGGGCTTCTAGAAAAAGTAATTTTTAATCCGATTTGCCTAAAATTGGAAATCTTGGGGTATTTTAAGACCACAAATAGGTGTGCAAAAAATGGTGTGTATCGATCCGTGTTTTGGTATAACCCCTTATAGGCCGATCTACCGATTTTACTTCTTGGGCTTTTGCAAACCACAGTTTCCATCCAATTTGTCTGAAATTGGAAATCTAGAAGTATTTTAGGACCCTAAATAGAGGTGCCGCAAATGGTGTGTATCGGTCCATGTTTTGGTGTAGCCCCCTTTTGACCGATCTCCCGATTTTACTTATTGGGCTCCTAGAAACCATAGTTTTTAGTTGCTGCCTCATCTTGAAGCACCCATAAAATCGACATCTGTTTACTTTCGGGCTGATATACGCAAATTATCACTTGTTACTATGTCATATGTTAGACGTGCACCGCGATCATATTTTTTGAACATTTCTTTTGATCAATCGACACGAGTTTTTTTTTTTTGGAGTGATTGACAACACACAAACAAATATCACCAAAATATTTCCAATTATAATTTTAATTGAATTCTTAAAAACTTTCAATTAAAAATCTTAATTGACGTTGGTGTTTTATACTATCATTTCTGTGATTGAAGAAATGTTAGTTAAAAATTAAATGGATCAATTAATTTCGTGATTGAAAGCAAAAAATATTTTTTTTTTCTGTGAAAGCGAAAAAATGTTTTGGTCAAATTTTCATGCATTATTGAATCTACGCTGGTCCCACTAATGCCCAAGGTTGTCTCAATCTCACAACATCTCACATTACGATCTTGAAATATCACTTGGTGTCACAGCATCAAGGATTTTTATACCCTAAACCACATAGTGGTCAGGGTATAATAAGTTTGATCGGCCAAAAAATGTGCCTACCAGAAATAATGATTTTAGACCCCATAAAATATATACCGATCGACTCAGAATCACCTCCTGAGTCGATCTAGCGCTTGGTGTCCGTCCGTCTGTCCATGTATTTGTTGTCCACAGGATTCCGGTCGTAATTATTAACCGATTTTAATGAAATTTGGTACAGGGAGTTTTTTGAGCGCAAAGACGAACGCTATTGAATTTGGGAGAAATCGGATCAAATGTAGATCTAGCTCCCATATATATGTATCGCCCGATTTCGACAAATGGGGTCACGTTGCTCGTTTTTTCAAACGGATCGTCACCAAATTTGGCAAAAGGTAATCTTTTCCATCGCCCTTCAAGTCTGCAAAATCTCATCAGATTTATATATAGCTTTCATATATATGTATCGCCCGATTTTCCCAAATTTGGCCACAAAACCTTTATTTATCAACCGATCTTACTCAAAGTTGGCTAAATATAATCTTCTATAGCACTAACTATATGTGCAAAAAATCATCGAAATCGGTTCAGATTTAGCTATAGCTCCCATATTCTAAATTTGGCCATAAAACCCTTATTTATCAACCGATTTTACCCAAATTTGGCTAAATGTAGTCTTCCATAGCACTAACTATATGTGCAAAAAATCATCGAAATAGGTTCAGATTTAGATATAGCTCCCGATTTTCCCAAATTTGGCCATAGAACCCTTATTTATTAACCGATCTTACTAAAAGTTGGCTAGATCCAGTCCTCTATAGTACTATATGTGCAAAATTTCATCGAAATCGGTTCAGATGTAGATATATCTCCCATATATGTATCACCCGATTTTGAAAAATTCGCCTCTAATAACCTTATGTTTGACCATACAGGCCTCATTTCTTAACTGATCTTACTCAAATCTTGCACAAGGTATCCTTTTGTGGTATTAATCAAACCCGCAAAATATTATGCAAATTGGTTCAGATTAAGATATAGCTTCCATATATATGCATCGCTCGATTTTCCAAATTTCGATTTTCATCCGATCCGGCTGAAATTTGGTACATGGTGTTGGTATATGGTCTCTAAAAACCATGCAAAAATTGGTCCACATCGGTCTATAATTATATATAGCCCCCATATAAACCGATCCCCAGATTTGGCTTGCGGAGCCTAAAAGAGAAGCAAATTTCATCTGATCCGGCTGAAATTTGGTACATGGTGTTGGTATATGGTCTCTAACAACCATGCAAAAATTGGTCCTCATCGGTCAATAATTATATATAGCCCCCATATAAACCGATCCCCAGATTTGGCTTGCGGAGCCTCAAAGAGAAGAAAATTTCATCCGACCCGACTGAAATTTGGTACACGATTTTGGTATATGGTCTCTAACAACCATGCAAAAATTGGTCCATATCGGTCTTTAATTATATATAGCCCCCATATAAACCGATCCCCAGATTTGGTTTGTGGAGCCTCTAAGAGAAGCAAATTTCATCTGATCCGGCTGAAATTTGGTACATGGTGTTGGTATATGGTCTCTAACAACCATGCAAAAATTGGTCCACATCGGTCAATAATTATATATAGCCCCCATATAAACCGATCCCCAGATTTGGCTTGCGGAGCCTCAAAGAGAAGCAAATTTCATCCGATCCGGCTGAAATTTGGTGCATGATGTTGGTATATGGTCTCTAACAACCATGCAAAAATTGGTCCACATCGCTTCATAATTATATATAGCCCCCATATAAACCGATCCCCAGATTTGGCTTGCGAAGTCTCCAAGAGAAGAAAATTTCATCCAAGCCGGTTGTAATTTGGAACATGGTGTTAGTATATGATCTTTAACAACCGCGCCAGAATTGGTCCATATCGGTCCATAATTATATATAGCCCCCATATAAAACGTTCTCAAGATTTGACCTCCGGAGCCTCTTGGAGGAGCAAAATTCATCCGATCCGGTTCAAATTAGGAAAGTGGTGTCAGTATATGGTCGCTAACAACCATACCAAAATTGGTCCAATCACACAAAAATTGGTCCATATCGGTTCATAATCATGGTTGCCACTAGAGCCAAAAATAATCTACCAAAATTTTATTGCTATAGAAAATTTTGTCAAAATGTTATTTCTATAGAAAATTTTGTCAAAATTTTATTTCTATAGAAAATTTTGTTCAAATTTTATTCGGTTCATAATCATGGTTGCCACTCGAGCCACAAATAATCTACCAAGATTTTATTTCTATAGAAAATTTTGTCAAAAGTTTATTTCTATAGAAAATTTTGTTAAAATTTTATTTCTGTAGAAATTTTTGTCAAAATTTTCTTTCTATAGAATATTTTGTCAAAATTTTTATTTCTATAGAAAATTTTGTGAAAATTTTATTTCTATAGAAAATGTTGTTAAAATTTTATTTCTGTAGAAAATTTTGTCAAAATTTTATGTCTACTTTGTCAAACTGAATTATATACGTATTGGTTCGATCTTTTTTGATTTAATTTATACCACGTATGGACTTACATACAATTTAGAAGATGGTGTTAGGAGGTTGTAAGATACCTTGCCATCGTCAAGCGTTACCGCAACTTAAGTAATTCGATTGTGGATGGCAGTGTGTAGAAGAAGTTTCTACGCAATCCATGATGGAGGGTACATAAGCTTCGGCCTGGCCGAACTTACGGCCATATACACTTTTTTTTTTTTAAATATTATTTCTATAAAAAATTTTCTCACAATTTTATTTCTGTGGAATTTTTTCTCAAAATTTTATTTCTATAGAATTTATTGTCAAAATTTTATTTCTATAGAAAAATTTCTAACAAAAATTTGTTTGTAGAAACTTTTTCCAAAATTTTATTTTTGTAGAGATTTAACAAAAAAGATTACTAATTTGGGTAGAATTCTACCAACTGTGGCAACCGTGGTGGTAATACAAATTTATGTTCTAAGTTATATACGTTGCATATTTATGTTTTAAGATAATAAAGTGCTTATAACCATTTTTGTTTTGTAAATTTTTGTTTAAATTTAACGAAAAATATAGTAGGGGAAATTGTTTGGGAATGTGTGGGAAAGTAGGGAACTTTTTTTGTCCTTGTAGGGTAAACCGAACATTTTCCGTGGCAACATTGACTATGAGCTATAGTCAGATTGACACAAAGCACCCATAGACATGTACCCCTTAATTTTCTTAAATATGCAACTGCGGTTTATCTCCCAGACCTATATGTTACCCCACAAATGCTTATGATTACTAATTCTGTAATGGTGGTTTAGGGTATGATATAGTCGGCGCCGCCCGACTTTCTACTTTACTTACTTGTTGGAACTACAACTGAATTTGGACGACTTCCAGAAATTCGTGTAGGAGTGAAGTACGAACTCGTGTGAATTCACCATACCATCGATAATCACAGGTCCTTGGCGGAGCTTCATGGCCAACAATTTCATTAAGTTCATCGATGCACTGTTGTTGAGTTAATCCACGTCGAAAGTTGTAAAAAATAATCGCACAAAAGTGTTTACGTTTTACCTCCATTTTCAGGAAGCTCTGTTAGTGCTACGTTAGCTAACGAACTTTTAAACCGTACTATGGACATGTATCTCATTATGCCTATATATTCCATATGCTAGTTTGGAACTTAACTATAAAACATTTTACAGTTAAAGTTAACCAGAGAGAATATATTTCGATTTTACTTTCTGTTAACTGGGTGTTAAAGTCTAACGGAGATACATGAAAATGGCCGTTAATACCATTTATTTGGGCGAAATTAACCTTTTAAGTTGCTGTAATCAAAAAACTCGCATGTCAAAACGTTCTGAGTACGTATAACCTCAAAACTATCAAAGCTGCCATTTGGCTGATTGCAACACTAGAGTTGCCAATTCCGAAATACAAAAGGAAACCCTCGTACTGCACTCTATGCGTCTACACCTCCAATCTCTATTGACAAACTTCTTTGGGGCCAAAAAGTCCCCGCCTTATTAATCAATATGATTTCCAATGACCATTACTGATTTGAGATTAATTTCTCTAAATCCAAACACCAATGAATCCTTTCTATAAGAACAAATCATGGCCTAAATCAACAAGTCCTCTGCCTTAGTTTATATTTATTTGTTTGATGTTGCTGTTGTTTTTTGTTCCGTGTATTTTCATAATACATTCAGTATAAATATTTATCTTTACAGTTGAGTTATTTTACTTTAGCTTTATTAATTCATTCAATGAAATTTCATTTGTTTACATTCTAAGATGTAAGACTTAAATATTTACCGAAATCAAAACCGAGGGTAAAGGAAAGGCAGATTACACAGAAAACTCATCAAGTATGAATCAAAAAGGAGAGAAATATTTCGTTCGAAAAAGGTTACTTTAAATATTATATCTTTTAATTGAAAAAAAAGAAACAAAAAAAATCAGAAAATAAGTTAGAACCTTTAAACAAAACAAAAAAAAATCAATGTCATTTTAACTAAATGGAAAAAATTGGTAGTACCCAAATTTATCTTAAATAAATAATGATTTTTTTTTGTTTAATGTACAATCAAAAATATTATCAAGGTGAATGGGGTTAGATGTCAACCTTCACACAATACAAGAAACGGAAAGGAAAACATTAGAATCTTTAACAAAATACAATGTCATTTTAACTAAAGGTAATGAAGTGGTTTCACTCATAATTATCTTAAATAAATAATGAAGTTCTAACAAGGTTAAATTTACGAAAGATACAAACCAAATTTATCTAAAGATGGAATAGGTTAGATGTCTACATTAACACCCTTTACCACGACCGTGTTACAGAATATGTTTGAGGTGATCATATTTCTTCTGTGGTTGCAGAAAAAGCTGTGAATTTTAGGGCGTTTTCGATTCGCAAAAAATATGTTGCCTTGGTGTTACACTACTTTTTCCCTAATTGACATTTCGCCCAAATGATAGTGTAATTCTAAAGTTATTGTTAAATTATAATATTGTGAGGTATAAAGGATCCAAAATCTATGACAGTGCCCTTGGTATGTTGCAATCAATTTCGAGAATGTTGCACCTTTTTTTCCAATCGAAATCGCCATTAGATTATAGTCCCAGTAAATGAGAAATATTCTGAAAGTAAAAAGAAACCCACTATCTTCTTTCTTCTAAATAATAAGACTAGCACACTCGCCACTCGAGCCAAAAATAATCTATCAAAATTGTTGTTGTTTTTTATTTCAGCTTAAAACCATACATTGACTAAACTACAAGAGTAGCTTAACCAACAGAGGAAAAGAATGTTTGTCAAATTTATTTGGGCAAAGCCCTATAGACTGCAAGATGGTTGGATGGACGCACGTTTCGGAATTACCACATTCCTCATCAGCATCCTCTACTTGCAGCAAAACTATCAACCAATTATCAGAATAAATTCAGGCAGTTTATTAAACCCAACAAAAACCACACTTGAACCCTCCGAAAAAAAGGTTTTACATTGATAGCCGGCTTATGCCGAAATAAATTCGAAACAAACATATCTCTTTTCCTATGCCACTGTCAAATCATCGATTTGAATTCACATGGCTGGGTTTATTTTGAGCGTGCCTCCTCTTCTTTTCCATTTGTTTTGTTTTGTTATTGTTGGTTTTGTTCTTTAAGCATTGTTGTTGTTTTTTTATTTCAGCTTAAAACCATACATTGACTAAACTACAAGAGTAGCTTAACCAACATTGACTAAACTACAAGAGTAGCTTAACCAAAATTTTAACAAGTAAACACGGCCGAAAGTTTGGCCAGGCCGAAGCTTATGTACCCTCCACCATGGATTGCGTAGAAACCTCTTCTAAACACTACCATCCACAATCGAATTACTTGAGTTGCGGTAACGCTTGCCGATGGCAAGGTATCTCAAAACCTCCTAACACCGTCTTCTAAATTGTAAATAAGTACATACGTGGTATATATTAAATTAAACAAGTAAGTAAAGTAGAAAGTCGGACGGGACCGACTTATCATACACTAAACCACCCTTACTGCATTAGAAATCATAAGCATTTGTGGGATATAGGCCTGGGAGATAAACCGCAGTTGCATAGTTAAGAAAATTAAGGGGTACATATTTATGGGTGCTTTGTAATAATCTGATTATAGCTCATAGTCAGTGTTGCCAGGGAAAATGTTCGGTTTACCCTACAAGGACAAAAAAAGTTCCCTAATTTCCCATACATTCCGAAACAATTATCCCTACAATATTTTTCGTTAAATTAAAAAAAAATACAAAACAAAAATGGTTCTAAGTACTTTATTATCTTAAAACATGATAATGTAACGTATATAACCTAGAAAATAAATTTGTATTACCACCGCAGTTGCCACAGTTGGTAGAATTCTACCAAAAATAGATTTTTTTTTTTTTTTTTTTGTTAAATCTCTATAGAAATAAAATTTTGGATAAAGTTTCTATAAACAAATTTTTTTGAAAACTTTTCTATAGAAATAAAATTTTTATAATAAATTCTATAGAAATAAAATGTTGAGAAAAAAAAATTCCATAGAAATAACATTTTGAGAAAATTTTTTTATAGAAATAATATTTCGAAAAAAATTTCTATAGAAATACAATTTTGACAAAATTTTCAATAGAACTAAAATGTTGACAAAATTTTCTACAAGAATAAAGTTTGTTTGGTAGATTTGTGGTAATCTTCAAATTTTGTTAGATTTTTTTTGGAACGAGTGGTAATTGTTGTTACCACACATTGTTAAAGATCAAGCCTTGCCGGCTTCTAATTTCCTCCTCTAGAGCCACCAAAATGTAAAAATTATTACAAATTCTGTTGAGTGAAAATGTCCCTACATTGTGGCCCTACGTCCCTACAAGACGCTCATAGTCAGTGTTGCCAGGGAAAATGTTCGGTTTACCCTACAAGGACAAAAAAGTTCCCTACTTTCCCATACATTCCCAAACAATTTCCCTAGTATATTTTTCGTTAAATTTAAACAAATTTTACACAAAAATGTTTCTAAGTACTTTATTATCTTAAAACATGAATATGCAACGTATATAATTTAGAATATAAATTTGTATTACCACCACGGTTGCCACAGTTGATAGAATTCTACCAAAAATGGTAATCTTTTTTCTTAAATCTCTATAAAAATAAAATTTTGGTAAAAGTTTCTATAAACAAATTTTTGTGAGAAATTTTTCTATAGAAATAAAATTTTGACAATAAATTCTATGGAAACAAAATTTTGGGAAAAAATTCCATAGAAATAAAATTTTGAGAAAATTTTTTATAGAAATAATATTTTGAAAAAAATCTATAGAAATATAAATTTGACACAATTTTCTATAGAAATAAAATGTTGACAAAATTTTCTACAGGAATAAAGATTGTTTGGTAGATTTGTGGTAATCTTCAAATTTTGTTAGATAATTTTTGGCACTAGTGGTAACTGTCGTTACCACATATTGTTAAAGATCAAGTTTTGCCGGCTTCTAATTTCCTCCTCTAGAGCCACCAAAATGTAAAAATTATTACAAATTGTGAGTGAAAATGTCCCTACATTGTGGCCCTACGTCCCTACAAGACGCCGAATATTAGAAAACAACTACATATAGAGTATTTCCCCTACTTCTAGCAACATTAGCTGTAGTTGATATTGCACCCACGGAGTTAGTATGCCACTAATATTGAGCCCATTATTAAAAACGAGAAAATCGCTCAATTAGTGTGGATAATAAATCCAAATTTTGTAAAAATCAAGCCATATTCGAATGTAACAGCTACAAGTACGTATAAATACGATCGGCTAGTACATCAAAATTTGAAATTTGAGTAACATTGGTTAATAAATAAGAGTACTATGGCCAAATTTGGGAAAATCGAGCGATGCATATATATGGAAACTATATGTAAATCTAAACCAATTTGCATAATATTTGGCGAGTTTGATTAACCCTTATACTACGTTGGGTTTTAGGTCGTATTTTTCATCACCGAATTTCTTACTTTTGGATTATAATTAAAAGTGCTTACTACTCAGCATGAATTCAGCATATGTTACCAATTAATGCACTGATAGTCAGTGCTATAGAGGATTACATTTAGCCAACCGTGAGTAAGATCGGTTGACAAATAAGGATTTTATGACCTAATTTGGCAAAATCGGGCGATACATATATATGGGAGCTATATCTAAATCTGAAAAGATTTCGATGAAATTTTGCAGACTTGAAGAGTGATGCAGAAGATTATTTTGTGCATAATTTAATGACGATCGGTTTGTAAAAAAGCGCAACGTGACTCCATTTGTCGAAATCGGGCGATACATATATATGGGAGCTATATCTAAATTTGATCCTATTCAATAGCGTTCATCCTTGTGCCCACAAAACTCCCTGTACCAAAGTTAATCAAACTCGGTTAATAATTGCGACCGAAATCTTGTGAACAACAAATACATGGACAGATGGACACCAAGCGCTAGATCGACTCCGGAGGAGATTCTGATATATTTTATGGGGTCTAAAATCAATATTTCTGGCAAGCACATTTTTTGGCACATCTCACTTATTATACCCTGACCACTATGTGGTTTAGGGTATAAAAAGACCGATTAAATACGTATATAATTCAGTTTGACAAAATGTTCTATAGAAATAAAATTTTGACAAAATTTTCTATAGAAATAAAGTTTTGACAAAATTTTCTATAGAAATGAAATTTTAACAAAATTTTCTATAGAAATAAAATTTTAACAAAATTTTCTATAGAAATAAAATTTTGACAAAATTTTCTATAGAAATAAAGTTTTGACAAAATTTTCTATAGAAATGAAATTTTAACAAAATTTTCTGCAGAAATAAAATTTTAACAAAATGTTCTATATAAATAAAATTTTAACAAAATTTTCTATAGAATAAAATTTTAACAAAATTTTCTATAGAAATAAAATTTTGGTAGATTATTTTTGGCTTGAGTGGCAACCATGACTATAAACCGATATGGACCAATTTTGTGTGATTGGGGATCGGCTATATATAATTATGGACTGATATGGACCAATTTTGGCAGGGTTGTTAGAGACCATATACTAACACCACGTTCCAAATTTGAACCGGATCGGATGAATTTTGCTCCTCCAAGAGGCTCCGGAGGTCAAATATGGGGATCGGTGTATATGGGGGTTATATATAATTAAGACCGGTATAGACCAATTTTTGCATGGTTGTTAGAGACTATATACTAACACCACGTTCCAAATTTGAACCGGATCGGATGAATTTTGCTCCTCCAAGAGGCTCCGGAGGTCAAATTTGGGGATCGGTTTATATGGGGGTTATATATAATTATGAACCGATGTGGACCAATTTTTGCATGGTTGTTAGAGACCATATACCAACACCATGTACAAAATTTCAGCCCGATCGGATGAAAATTGCTTTTCTTTGAGGCTCCGCAAGCCAAATCTGGGGATCGGTTTATATGGGGGCTATATATAGGTTAGGTTAGGTGACAGCCCGATGTATCAGGCTCACTTAGACTATTCGGTCCATTGTGATACCGCATTGGTGAACTACATATAATTATGGGCCAATGTGGACTAATTTTAGCGTGGTAATTAGAGACCATATACCAACACCATGTACCAAATTTCAGCCGGATCGGATGAAATAGGCTTCTCTTAGATTCTCCGCAAGTCAAATCGGGGGATCGGTTTATATGGGGGCTATATATAATTATTGCCCGATGTGGACCAATTTTTACATGGTACAGGGTGTCATATGCTGACACCATGTACCAAATTTCAGCGGGATCGAATGAAATTTGCTTCTCTTAGAGTCCCCGCCATACGTAAAAGTGGACCGATATGGCCCATTTGAAATACCATCCGACCTACATCAATAACAACTATTTGTGCCAAGTTTCAAGTCGATAGCTTGTTTCGTTCGGAAGTTAGCGTGATTTGAACAGACGGATGGTCGGACGGACAAGCTTATATCGGCTCAGAATTTCACCACGAGCCAGAATATATATACTTTATGGGGACTTAGAGCAATATTTCGATGTGTTACAAACGGAATAACAAAGTTAATATACCACCCCCCTCACCTTTTGGTGGTGGGTATACAAAAAAAAAAATAAAAAAAGGTACCAAATAAAAAATTTTATTTTGAACAAATTTTCGTAGTTATTATAAAAAAAAAGCTCTTTACTAAAAAGGAACGAGTTATTTATTTATTTAAGAAATTTATTTATTAATTTATGATCACCACTAATAGCGATAATTTATTTCAAATTTATAATTCATGGAATATTTAATTAAATATTCCATGAATTATAAATGTGTCAAAATTTTGAATTTTTTAGCTTGCACCAACAAGAGAAAATGCAAACTTCCTTACGCACTTTTTAATGATGTTGAATTAGTAATCACTTCATTTACCAAAAATTTTATTTTATAGAAAAAATTGCAAGAATTTATTTCTACGGAAAATGTTGTAAATATGTGATTTCTACAGAAAATTTTGACAAAATTTTATTTTATTATTGTTGTTTTAATTTCAACTTAAAACCATGCATGCACTTAAGCTGAAATCAAAACAAAAATAATGATTGAAGAATATACCAATAATAACAAAGAAAACGAATGAAGATAGAGGAAGTACGCTCAAAACAAACCCAGCCAACTGCACTCAAATGAATGATTTGACTTTGCAAAGGGAAAGGGAAAGAGTTATGCTTGCAAATTTGTTTAGGCAAATCCAACTATGAAAAACCTTTTTCGGGAAGTTCAAGTGTATTTCACTTTGTGTTTAGTGAATTACCCGATTTTATTCTTATAATTGGTTGATAGTTTTGCTGCAAGTAGAGGATACTGATGAGGTATGTGGTAATTCCGAAACAGCCGTGCATCTAACCGTCTTGCTGTCTATAGGGCTTTGCCCAAATAAATTAGACAAGCATACTTCTCCTCGGTTGGTCAAACTACACTTGTAGTTTAGTCAATGCATGGTTTTAAGCTGAAATCAAAACAACAAAAATGATTGAAGAATAAACCAACAATAACCAAGAACAAATATTTCAATATAACATTTTAACAAAATTTTATTTCATTAGCAAATATTGACAAAATTCTATTTCTTTGAAAAATTTTTACAAAATTCTATTAATATAGAAAATTTGTCCATAATTTTATTTCTATAAGAAATTTTGACAATTTTATTTCCATTATATATATTATATATCTATAGAAAATTTGGGCATAATTTTATTTCTATAGCAAATTTTTGCCATAATTTTTTTCTATAGAAAATTTTGTCAAAATTTTATACCAAGAGAAAATTTTATCAAAATTTTATTTCCATAGAAAATTTTGACAATTTTATTTCCATAAAAAAACTTTGACAAAATTCTATATCTGTAGAAAATTTGAGCATACTTTTATTTCTATAGCAAATTTTTGCCATAATTTTTTCTATAGAAAATTTCGGCAAAATTTTACTCCTAGTGAAAGTTTTGTCAAAATTTTATACTTAGAGAAAATTTTGTCAAAATTTTATACTTAGAGAAAATTTTGTCAAAATTTTATTCGTAGAGAAAATTTTGTCAAAATTTTATTCCTAGAGAAAATTTTATTCATAGAGAAAATGTTGTCAAAATTTTATTCATAGAGAAAATTTTGTCAAAATTCTATTACTCGAAAAAATTGTATTCTTAGAGAGAATTTTGTAAGAATTTTATTTATAGAGAAATTTTTGTCAAAACTTTATTCCTAGAGAAAATTTTGTCAAAATTTGATTTATATAGAAAATCTAATCAAAATTTTATTTCTAAAGAAAATTTTATAAAAAATTTAACTTTGTAGCAAATCCCTCAGCCTTCTTCATCCGCTGTCCAGATTTTCAACTCTTCGTAGTAAACATCGCTGCCAGCTCCTTCAACTATTTTCGATCCATCCGTATAAATATTCAGATCCCCAAAATGTATGTGTCTCTCGTCCCAATCCTCTGTACTTGAGATAATCGATTTAAACTTGCCCTCATAAACATACCGCGTCGCCATAGAGTCTGTTTTTATATGTTTCCCAATAGAAGAAAACACATTGTATGTGCCTGTAATCCGTGTTTCCAAGCTACTCCGGGCTCTTCAGTGTCAGCTCAGCTGTTATTCTGATATGTATTTATTCTGTTGAATATGATTCCGAAGGTTCGCAAACATCCACCAAACGTGGCATCTAACGTTCCTCTACCAGCATTTGGCACGCATACTGTACCGCGTAGGTCCTCTTTATATCAACAGCTGTATTTTCTAACCATTTTTGTCAGGAATTTAAGACAACTCACAAGTCCTTACCCGATTTTGAGAGACCTAATTTCGTCTCTTATCTGAGATCGAAAATGTATGGTCAATGGCCCAATGGCATCATGGCTCCCATGATCTCCTGATCATGGGAGCCACCGTGCTGCAATGGTTAGCATGCCCGCCTTACATACACAAGGTCGTGGGTTCGATTCCTGCTTCGACCGAACACCAAAAAATTTTTCAGCGGTGGATTATCCCACCTTAGTAATGCTGGTGACATTTCTGAGGGTTTCAAAGATTCTCTAAGTGGTTTTACTGCAATGTGGAACGCCGTTCGGACTTGGCTATAAAAAGGAGGTCCCTTGTCATTGAGCTTAACATGGAATCGGGCAGCACTCAGTGATAAGAGAGAAGTTCACCAATGTGGTATCACAATGGACTGAAAGTCTAAGTGAGACTGTTACATCGAGCTGCCACCGAACCTAACCTAACCTATGTCTGATCATCATAAAATTTGGCACAAATTTCAACTTTGGTTCGCTGGAAACTTTTAATGATTTCCAAACAAGAGTAACGTGATAAAATTCCTTTATTTAATGCTTGCCACCAGTATCTTCGCCTTTGTTGCACTCTGTAAAAGCCAATTGTTTATTATCAGTTTGTGAGATGCTAAAAAGGACATCACCGACATGTATTGTTCAATTCAATTTAATTGCTAGAGCAGGACATCCTTTGATATGTTTTCTTGCAGTTGTTGGGACATAATTTGGTACATGCTTGAGAAAGTTACAGTGGATCGTAGCTACGTTCAAGCAAGTCGTAATTTTCAAAAGGATTTAGTTGAAAAAGTAAGAATAATTATAAAAATAAATCGATCCATGATATATTTTCCCTCCTCTCGACAATTTCGTTGATGCTTATTAGTTAAAAATCTGTTGGTCTATTGACGAAGACGTTTTTTTAGCTAGATTCAAAAAGTTCTTTTTAGGCACCAAAAATAACTTGCCTAATTTTATTTGACAGAGAGCGGAAAAGCTGATAGTAGTAAGTGGGAGCTAGATCCAGAGGGTCGTTCTCGTCACTATATCCGTGTGACGTACTTCGATTGATCAATCAGTTACATTTTTTTTGTCGGAATAAATTCTCAAAAAATTTGAAAATACCCCGCGAATAATTTGCGGACCAAATAGGTATACCTATGTTTTGGTTCAGCTCTTTATAGACTACTGCTTGCTATCATTTCTAAATCGCTCTTCCGGCAGCTAATTAACCCTAATTGGATATAGTTAAGTGTTCTTACCGCAATGAGAAACTTTCTGATGCGGCAGTAAAGAGGAGGTCCCTTGTCATTGAACAACTCATAGAGTCGGACAGCATTCACCATTACAGTGTAAGTGAGCCTGAAATGTTGAGCTGCCACTATACCTAACCCAACCTAACCTAAAGCCATTGAAGTTCCAAATATTGAAAGAGCTCACCGATGGACAAAAAAAAACATCCGACAGGTAAGAAGCAAGGATTTGCATCGCAAGTTGCCGAAATGGGAGCCATTTCAAATAGAGCAGTTTGTGACCTATCAAAATAATCGGGTTTACTTGCCAAAGAGGACAGTTGAAAATTTACAAATACGATTCTTCATACTATTCGGCATTTATAAAATGTTCTAAATACAGTACTATTGCCCTGGCCAATAGAACTCAGCGCCCAGGCACGCAGTACATGTCACCAAAAAATATCTTAAAAAGTAGGATCCCCGCTTCATTTCTATCGCACAATGGTCACCAAAATCTCCGGATGTCAACCCGTTGGAATTTTACACCTAGGACATTTTGGAGAGTAAGATTGGCACTAAAAAGTGTCATAGTGTCGATCATCTCAAGAAGGCGCTTCACCAGAAATGAGCCCAAATATCTCATAGTCACTTTCGTGCAGCGTGTAATTGCTTTGTCGGTCGTTTTGAGGCCATAATTTATGTCAAAGATAGCAAAATTCTGAAGATATCTAAAACTTGATGATATTCGAAATATAAAGCGCTTTACTTTGTTGCATTACTTATCGCTACCGTGTATATTTGTAAGTCTAAGACGGCGCTACGACGAAGTGTTTTACAAAGTGGTGGCCATTTAAGATTCGTCCCATCCGAACTTAAAGCAGTATAACATACACTTGTTTTTTTTATACTCTCCACAATAGGATGGGGGGTATATTAACTTTGTCATTCCGTTTGTAACACATCGAAATATTGTTATAAGACCCCATAAAGTAAATATATTCTAGGTCGAGGTAAAAATCTAAGTCGGTCCAGTGATATCGGTCCGTCTGTTGAAATCATGTTAACTTCCGAACAAAACAAGTTATCGACTTGAAACTTGGCACAAGTTGTTATTATTGATGCAAATGGACCATATCGGACTACTTTTACGTATAGCCCCCATATAAACCAAACCCCAGATTTGGCTTGCGGAGCATCTTAGAGGAGCAAATTTCATCCGATCCGCTTGAAATTTGGTGCGTGGTGTTTACATATGACCTCTAACATCCTTACATATCGGTCCATAATTATATATAGCCCCCATATTAACCAATATCCAGATTTTGCTTGCGGATCCTCTGGGAGAAGCAAAATTCATCCGATCTGGTTGAAATTTGGTACGTGCTGGTAGTATATGGTCACTACACAGAAAAAAAATTTCACGAACATTTTTCCAATTAAAATCTTAATTGAGTTTTAAAAAATATTCAATTAAAAATTTAATTGAATCAACGAATTTGTTAATTGAAATAAAAATCAATAACACACATCAATAGTATCAATTAATATTTTAATTGGATTAATACATTTTTTGATTGAGTGTCAATTAAGTTTTTAATTGGTACTATCATTTCAGTGATTGAAGACATTTCAATTAAAAAATTAATTGGATCAATAAATTGCGTGATTGAATCAAAAAAATATTTTTTTGTGTGTAATAACCAGATTTGAACTCTGGATCCTCTTGGAGGGGCAAATTTGATCCAATCAGGTAGACATTTTGTACATTATGTCAGTATATAGTCTCTAACACCCATGCGAAAATCGGTCCATATTGGTTCATAATTACATATAGAACCCATATTAACCAATATCCAGATTTTGCTTGCGGATCCTTTTCGACGAGCAAACTTCATCCGATATAGTTACAATATGGTACATGGTGTAAGTATATGGTCTCAAACAACGAAATTTGAACTCCGGATCCTTTTGGAGGGGCAAATTTCATCCGATCAGATAGACATTTTGTACGTTATATCAGTATATAGTCTCTAATAACCATGCAAAAATTAGTCCATATCAGTCTAGAATTATATGTTATGTTAGTATATGGACACTAACAACCATGCAAAAATTTGTCCATAATTATTTATAGCCCCCGTAAAAACCGATCCCCAGCTTTCACCTCCGGAGCCTCTGGGAGAAGTAAATTTCATTCGATGCCAAAATTGTTCCATATTGGTCTATAGCTATTTATAGCCCCCCCGGATGCACCGATCCCCAATCATACAAAAATTGGTGCATATCAGTTCATAATTGTATATGGGCCTCATATAAAGCGACCTCCATATTTCATTTCTAGCTCTCTTATTACCACGCAACAGTTCATATCGATTCGTAATATATACCCAAAAGAAATATATACTGATCAAGAAATTAATTATATACCTATTTAATCGGCCTTTTTGTCTATTATATACTCCGGAGGCACTAAGTTACAATTAAGAAGACGATGTTAAGAAGTTTTAAGATGCCTTGCCAGTGACAAGTTTTACCACAACCCAAATAATTCGATTGGAGATGACAGTCTTTAGTAGAGGTTCCATCCATCCGCCATCCATGGCGGAGGGTAGATAGGTAAGGTTAGTTAGGTTTGGTGGTAGCCCGATGTATCAGGCTCACTTAGACTATTCAGTCCATTGTGATACCACATTGGTGAACTTCTCTCTTATCACTGAGTGCTTCCCGATTCCATGTTAAGCCCAATTACAAGGGACCTCCTTTTTATAGCCGAGTCCGAACGGCGTTCAACATTGCAGTGAAACCACTTAGAGAAGTTTTGAAACCCTCAGAAATGTCACCACTGAAAAAATTTTGGTGTTCGGTCGAAGCAGGAATCGAACCCACGATCTTGTGTATGCAAGGCGGGCATGCTAACCATTGCACCACGGTGGCTCCTCTGGCGGAGGGTATATAAGATTCGGCCTGGCCGAACTTACGGCCGTATATAGATGTTTTTATTTGATTTGATTTTTTGCAAAATTGTTCTTTCATTCCTTAAAGTCAGAATCACTGTGTCCCATTGAATACCCTTCACGAACTCATTACACTATCAATGGCATTCGTTTTTCCTCAACTATACTGACGCTATTGTATTTACATGCCAAGTTGTTTGGTGTCATTGTCAAACCGTTATGGGACCAAACGTGTTTATTCATTGTGTCGAGTGTATTGGTGGTGGTGGTGGTGGTGGTCATGATGGGGTTTCCATGTTGTCGCATTAACTGGATTTTATGGAGAATTTCGTTAAATTTAATTTCGTTGCCATAAAAAAGGCACCTTTTTGGCCATTTCATCTGTTCATGTTGTCGGGACAAAGTGGTCTTCTCTGAGCTCTGATATTCGATGCTGTGGTTGTTAGCGGCAATGGTGCCCTGTTAACATTGCGGTAGGTCCGTCCCAATATCCTTGAGAAACGAAATTAAAGTTCTCTTTGACATTATCACAAAATTTTAAATACGCCAATGTCTCCTTAAGCCCACCTCTCGTTGTTACCGCGTAAGTCTCATTAGCTAGGTCATCGTGGCATGATGTTGAAATGATTATAGTGAATGTGTATGGGCTGAGGGGGCAATGTGGTAATATAGGGAATATAAAAGGAATTTGCTTGGCCGATGACCGACCGGCTCAACGCCCATCCCCACCCAATGTTAATGCATGCATAATAGGCATGAAGCTTACTTACAAAACACATCTTTCGCTTTTGGATTTCATTACACAATGACTGAGGGCATTTCTGATGCTGGTGGTTCCTTTGGTGTTGCTTGTTGTGGTTGACAATAGCTGTGACTATGGCTATGGCAATGTCGCTGGCCGTGACTTGTAATGTTGCTGTCCCGCTGTGATGATAGTCATGTTGTGCTGTAGCGGTAGTGGTAGCGAATGCTACCAACTTAAATTCGCTTGCGTGTGTGTGTATGTGTGAACCAAACAAAATTTTATTCAAATAAAGACCTAAAATAGCATTCGCCATTGATTAGGCATTGCGGTGTCGATATTATTTTCAGTAAACTGAAGACCGATCGATTCTAGGTATTATGTCTGTGGGAGCCGCCGTGGTGCAATGGTTAGCATGCCCGCCTTGCATACATAAGGTCGTGGGTTCGATTTCTGCTTCGACCGAACACCAAAAAGTTTTTCAGCGGTGGATTATCCCACTTCAGTAATGCTGATGACATTTCTGAGGGTTTCAAAGCTTCTCTAAGTGGTTTCACTGCAATGTGGAACGCCGTTCAGACTCGGCTATAAAAATGAGGTCCCTTGTCATTGAGCTTAACATGGAATCGGGCAGCCCTCAGTGATAAGAGAGCGTACCTGCAATGTGGTTGATGCAGCAAATTAAAGAGCTATACTTTTGCTGTTTTTGAATTTTATTGTTAAAAGACAAAAAATTAAAGGAAGGAAATAACATCAAATTTTTTGTATAGAGCACAAATTATGGCCTTCTTATGTCTTCCTAGGAGTTCATGCGAGAAAACGCTGTATTGTCATCATTTACGCATGCAATACAACTTGGACTAATTGACACTCGCATTTCCGTCGCTGTGTCGTTTGTGGTCGGCGTCAAATTTGTTTTGTTTGACATTGGTTTTCTAATAAGAAAAAGAAATTAACAAAAGCGCCATATTGTAATTTGAAGTGAGAAAATAAAGAAGTAATTAGAAGTCAAATAAAAGAAAAATCCAAATCTTTTGTGAATATATATATTTGGCAAACATATATATGAATATATATGAATGTTTTGATTCATATAGTGACATTATTCCTTTGGAGGAAAATGTTGTAGTAGTATCCCTTTGGGAAAAGTGTTTTGCCAAAAGAAATATCTATTTGTTTGCCCTGGGGCTAGTGACTCCAACTAGAGCGTTATTATAACTCCAATACGATCAGCGAGTGTTATTAAATGTAACTTTCCATCGGGAAAGAATAATCAAATTGCAGCCAAAGACGGGACGTCTTGACCACCAGCGAAAAACATAAAGGTAAACAAGCGGGGGTGTCCGAATCTGGGAATTTTGGTGACCATCAACACTAGGCTATGCACTAAATTGACTCTGCCCTATTTGGCCCATTCTTGGTGAAGAGCTTTGGAATATTTTAGTGCTTACCTAACTTTCCAAAATGTCCTAGGCGCAAAAGTCCAACGGATTGAGATCTGGCCATTGGAAGCATACAATAAAGCAAGTAAGCACCTTTTTAAGTATTATTAGGTTTGGACTTAGAAATAGGGACAACCTGATATTTTAGGCTCATTGTCATACCACAGGCGATGAACTTCTCTCTTATCAATGGGTGCCGCCCGATTCTATGTAAAGCTCAATGACAAGGGACTTCCTTATTACGACCGAGTCCGAAAGGACTCAGAAATGTCACCAGCATTATTGAGAGGTATAATCCACAGTTGAAAATCTTTTTGGTGTTCCAAACTGTAAATATTTTAGTGGTTTACTATAAAAAAGCCTCTCTCCTTTAAATCAATATTTCAACATATTTCAATCTTTTGATTAAAAAAAAAATAATCAACAATGGCATACCTACTAACAATTTAGTTTATTTTTGTGGATGTTGACATTTCCTTCATTTTTTCACATTTTTTAATTTCATTATGACACAAAATTTTTATAATATTGAAAGAAAATGAGTTATCACAAATCTCTTTAAGAACATACAAAAAACAAATTTTAATTATTGAAATTTTTACAGAGCAAAGAATGGGAGAAGATGGTGCCATATTACGGAACCATCTTGTGGAAGTGTTGGTCGTAAAGAGAACTGTTGAGTACCATGTCGTGCAAGTATAAAATACCGTTAGGTGGACACTGTAATTATTAGGCCTTCAGTAAACACCACAAACGTTATATAAAGTGAAACGATTTTCTAAAGACAATAAACAATAAAAATTCGAAATCTTATAATAGATTCAACCAATCTAAAAAACAAATTTAATTGCAAAGTAATGATGTTGGGAGCTATTGTGGTGGAATGGTTAGTATACCCACCTTGCATACAAAGGATCATGCGTTCAATGCCAGATTCGGCAAATATGAGAGAGTTTTGCAGCGGAAGTGTATCCCTTCCTTGTATTGCTGGTGACATTACTGAGTGTAGTAAAGCTCCTCACATTAACCCTCTAATGTCCCAATTTTTTTTGCCAGTTGATTAAATTTTCAATGTTAACGACTCAAAAGCAAGACAACTAAGCAAGAAAAATTTATACCGTAAAATTCAGCATATGCTGCAAAGCCTCTTGAATAGTTTCAAATAAGTTTGCACATTTTTATTGTCTTAAGGTGTGTTTTACTAAAAGCTTCCTTATAAAAAGAAGCCCGCCTAAAGGCGGGCTTGGGCATTAGAGGGTTAGGATGAAGCATTGAATGTCTCAGAAATGTCACTGAGAGGGGATAATCCATCGCTGAAAAAGTTTTTGTGGGTTCGGTCGAAACACAACCATATATGTATAGGTAAGGCGGGCATACTAACCATTGCACCATGGTGGCATTCTTGGGTATTTAGACATCACAATTTTTCGATATGTCTGAAATTGGAAATCGCGAGGTATTGTAGGTTCGTACACTGTTTTGGGCTTTTAGAAACTGTATTTTCTATCCGATTTGTCTGCAATTGGAAATCTAGTGGTATTTTAGGAACAGAAATGAGTGTGCCGAAAATAGTGCCTATAGGTCCATGTTTTGGTAGAGCCCCCATATAGACCGATCTCTCGATTTTACTTCTTGAACTTCCAGAAACCGTAATTTGTGGTCCAATTTGCCTGAAATTTTAAATCTAGAGGTTTTTTTAGGACCATGAATAGGTTTTCTGCAAATGATGTGCTTCGGTCCATGTTTTGGTATAGACCCAATGTACTCAAAAAAAAAGTTTACTTGGATCCAATGATTTTGACTTTCCCTTAAGGATTTCGCTATTGATTGTGAGCCAAAGATGCGGCTTCTTTAAAATAAAGAAATTTTTATGGACCTCCCTGGCTTTAAATCTAGGATCAAAAAAAAATTTAAATTGGATACAGATCTCATTCATCGAGTTTTTATTTTCTTTTTGCTATATAGTGATAAATGTATTTATGTATAAACAAACTCCAATTATATAGCCCCCATATAAACTAACCCCCAAATTTGGTTTGCGATTGCTCTAAGAGAAGGAAATTTCATCTGAGCCAGCTGAAATTTGGTACATGATGTAAGTATACGGTCTCTAACAACCATGCAAAAATTGGTCCATATCGGTCCATAATTACATATAGCCCCCATATAAACCGATCCCCCGATTTGATTAGCGGGGCCTCTAAGAGAAGCAAATTTCATCCGATCCGGCTGAAATTTGGTGCATGATGTTGGTATATGGTCTCTAATGACCATGCAAAAATTGGTCCACATCGGCCCATAATTATATATAGCCCCCATATAAACCGATTCCCAGATTTGACCTCCGGAGCCTCTTAGAGGAGCAAAAGTCTTCCGATCCGATTGAAATTTGGTACGTGGTGTTAGTATATTGTTTCTAACAACCATGCCAAAATTGGTCCATATCGGTCCATAATTATATATAGCCCCCATATAAACCAATCCCCATATCTGATCTACGGAGCCTCTTAGAAGAGCAAAATTCATCCGATCCGATTGAAATTTGGTACGTGGTGTGAGTATATGGTATCTAACAACCATGCAAAAGCCCCCATATAAACCGATCCCCAGATTTGGCTTGCGGAGTTTCTAGGAGAAGCAAATTTCATCCGATCCATTTTTTACAGATATAAAGTTCTGACAAAATTTTCTATAGAAATAAAATGTTGACAAAATGTTCTATTGATATAAATTTTTGACAAAATTTTCTATAGAAATAAAAATTTTTACAAAATTTTCTATAGAAATATAAAATTGTGACAAAATTTTCTATGGCGATAAAATTTTGTTATATAATTTTTGGCTTGAGTGGCAATCGTGTTTTTTCTGTAAGTGGGGATCGGTTTATCTGGGTGTTATATGTAATTATGCACCGATATGAACCAATTTTTGCATGGTTGTTAGTGTCCATATACTTAAACAACGTACAAAGTTTCAACTGAATCGGATGAAATTTGTCCCTTCAAAAGGCTTCAAAACCAAGTCAGAGGATCGGTTTATATGGGGGCTATATATATTTATGGACCGGTAAAGACCAATTTTTGCATGGTTGTTAGAGACCTTACTTACTTATACCACGTACTAAGTTTCAACCGGATCAACCGGAGAAGCAAATTTCATCCGATCCGGTTGAAACTTAGTACGTGGTGTTAGTATATGGTATCCAACAACCATGCAAAAATTGGTCCATATCGGTTCATAATTATATATAGCCCCCATATGAACCGATCCCCAGATTTAACCTCCAGAGCCTCCTGAAGGAGCAATATTCATCCGATCCGGTTGAAATTTGGTACACACAAAAAAATTTTTTTCTGATTCAATCACCAAATTAATTGATCCAATTAATTTTTTAATTGAAATGTCTTCAATCACGAAAATGATAGTATCAATCACAGTTTTAATTGGGCATAGAAAAAATTCTTGATTAAAAAATTAATTGATTTTTTCAGCAAATTTCAATTAATTTTTTAATTGATTCAATTAAAAATTTAATTGATGTAGATTGCAAAATTCAATTAATTTATTAATTAAAAAAGGTAACTATATTTAATTACTTTCTGAATTGGCTTAGAGTTTTTATTTGGATTAACAAATGATTGTTTGAAATACATTTTTAATTAAAAATTTAAAAAAAAATCAGCACTTTTTTTTAACCCTTTCACTACCGATGTCCGCTTTGAAGGGCATTCGAAAAAGACACCAAATTCTATTTTTCCACTTAGTTTTGATTTATTTCTCGATGTTATTTTAAAGTAATCTAAATAACCCATAAATATTTTCCATATTGGTGAGGTCCAAAATACATTTTTGTAAACTTTTTTAGAAATAAACGAAAAATACGAAAATTTGAGACAATTTTTCTACTGTATGTTTCTAGTAAATGGACATTCATACGAAAACTATAGCTGACACTTTTTCGGGTTCTTTTTTGTATTTTTGCTCACACTTTGAAGGACATTATAGGCCAAATAGCGCTTATTTTCGTAAGGCCACTTGGTCACAATTCAAGAATCAAATTTTCAAAACAAGCTCATATAGCTCTTGAAGTATTTGAAGTAGGTTTTCAAAATGGCAATTTTTGTTCTAAATACATGCAGTTAGTACAAGTAAAAACAGAAGAAAAATTAAAGTTTTTAACATTAGGTTTATTTCGGTAGTGAAAGGGTTAACTGAATTAGTCTTCCGAATTTGATTGAAAAGTTAATTGTATAAATTAATTTTTTAATTAAAAATTTAAAAATTTTCAATCATTGACTTAATTAACTTAATGTTTCTATCATGATTAAAAAGTTAATTGTATCAATTAATTTATTAATTGAAAAAATTTTCAACTTCAATTAACTTTTTAATTGGAAATATTTTGGTGATATTTTTTTCTGTGTACATTTCGCTAATGTATGGCCGATACCAACCATGCCAAAATTGGTCCGTATCGATCTATATTATATAAATTTTATTGCCATAGAAAGTTTTGTCAAAATTTTATATTTCGATAGTAAATTTTGTTAAAATTTTAGTTCTATAGAAAATTTTGTCAACATCTTATGACTTCAGGAAATTTTGTCAAAATATAATTTCTATAAAAAATTTTGTCAAAAATTTGTTTCTATAGAAAATTTTGTCAAAATTTTATTTCTATACAAAAATTTTGTCAGAATTTTATTTCTGTAGAAAATTTTGTCAAAATGTTATTTCTATAGAAAATTTATGAAGCATTTCATAATTGGAGAGGAATATTTTGCAAAATCTTCCAAAATATCAGGAATTCTACCAATCTACCAAACAGTAAAAAATCTGTCATTTTTGGTAGTTCATAATTGTATAGTATAGCCCCCATATACAGCAATTCTGGTTCTATAATTACCGCACAAAAGTTCATATCGGTTCGTAATTATTTCTTCCCTATATATATACCGATCAAGAACTGAATATATACGTATTTAATCGACCTTTCTTTTGTCTACTATATATCCCGCATGGACTAACTTACAACTTAGAAGATGATGTTAAGAAGTTTTAAGATGCCTTGCCATCGGCCGCAACCCAAGTAATTTAATTGTGGATGACGTCTTTAGTACAAGTTTCTACGCAATCCAGGGTGGAGGGTACATAAGATTCGGCCTGGCCGAACTTACGGCCGTATATACTTGTTTTCAGCTTTTTTTCTTCGTATGCTATAAAAGTCCTTTAAAAACGAGTTAACGACAACTTTATTTTCCAAATTAAGACTCCACTTCCCGTGCAATGTTTCAAGTGTTGAAAAACATGTCCTATATTTGAACGATTTTTTGCTTTGTAGTCAAGATGCAAAAAGACAACAAATTTAAAGACAATTTCATTAAATTTAAAGAATTTTGCTGAATTATTAAAGTCAACTTGATTTTAGCCCAACAATTTTTTTTTCATGTTATGATACCCATTTTTAAATCAAATCACTTAATTATAAGGACAATACGACTTCATTGAAAAGTTTATCGACTTTTGGACAAGGAAAAAAACTTTATATTAGGGAAATGCGTCTTCTATTCTAAGCAAAATTTGCATTCGTATTTTAAAGATATGAAATCTTTGACCTCACGACAATTTTTTTTTCAGTGTACTTGTTTGTTTTCTATGACATATATGAAAAGTATTTAGAATACATCAAGTAATTGAACAGACAACATCATATTTTTTCATAGTGTCAAAAATGTCGAATTTTGTATCAGAATGTGAGTTACACATTAACATATTATATATTAAACATTTAATTTTATTATTTAATATTTTAATATTTTGACCGAAATTTGGAATCTGACATTTTGTTATGACCACAAAATATTAGAACCATTCACCGCATTTGTTATATGTTATTGTATGTTGTTTTCAAGATTTATAATATAATAAGAAATTTGTATAGCAAATTCTCATGAACTTGAATCTCAACTCATTGCCTTTGTACTTACTTAAGCTTATGTGAATTCCGTACACACCCATATGTTTTATGGGATTTTTTCGAAAGATATATTGTTAATAAAATACCAAGAATTCCCATTAGGTATCTATCCCCACAACAACAATTCAATTTAATTCTTATAAAGTAACCAAACATCTTGAATTTTGCCACCGGGTCGACTTCAATTAAACCGTCGTAGTATGCTAACCACCATTTATCCGTTTCGGTTGTAATGCACGCTCAAAAAAAAAAACGCTTCTCTAACATATGTTCCAAACATATTTTGCAGGAAGCACATATATTATTGGATACTGCCAAAACATTAATATGTTTGTTTTATGTGAACATATTATATGTTTGGAAGGTCGTTATAATCGTTGTATCGCTCTTGAAGGGAACTATGTTGAATAATAAAAACGAATTTTGACAAAAAATGTGTTTTTCTTTGTTAGACCGGGGACTTATCAGCCAACCTGTTAAAGCGACCCCGATATTTCAATTCTGACACATTAATTGCCGCGCAAAAGTTAACCTCGGTTCGTAATAACTTGTCCCTATATATACCTTTTTTATCTAATATACCACGTATGGACTAACTTACAATTGAAAGACGATGTTTCAAGATACATCTCTTGCCATCGGTATTACCACAACCCAAGTAATTCGATTGTAGATGATAGTCTTTAGTAGAAGTCTCTACGCAATTCATGGTGAAGGGTACATAAGACTCGGCCTGGCCGAACTTACGGCCGTATATACTTGTTTTTATACCCTCCATCATAGTATGGGGGGTATATTAACTTTGTCATTCCGTTTGTAACACATCGAAATATAGCTCTAAGACCCCATAAAGTATATACAGTCTGTCAAGAAAGTCTTTTGACATTGCCAACTATTTCAAATCCAAAAAAAAATTGAAATATTAAATATTTTATTAATTTTTTAATTCTGTGTACGTATGTATAATTTGCAAAATACATAATAAAATATTATTTTAAAATTTCAATATATTTAATTTTGGAACAAAACATAATTTTGATCCCATTGTCAAAACACTTTCTTGACAGACTGTATATTCTGGGTCGTGGTGAAATGCTGAGTCGATCTGAGCATGTCCGGCCGTCCGTCCGTCCGTCTGTTGAAATCACGCTAACTTCCGAACGAAACAAGCTATCGACTTGAAACTTGGCACAAGTAGTTGTTATTGATGTAGGTCAGACAGTATTGCAAATGGGGCATATCGGTCCACTTTTACGTATAGCCCCTATTTAAACGGACCCCCAAATTTGGCTTGCGATTGCTCTAAGAGAAGCAAATTTCATCCGATCCGGCTGAAATTTTGTACATGGTGTTAGTATATGGTCTCTAACAACCATGCAAAAATTAGTCCATATCGGTCCATAATTACATATAGCCCCCATATAATCCGATCCACCGATTTGGCTTGCGGAGCCTCTAAGAGAAGCTTGAAGGTGTTAGTATAGTACATGGTGTTAGTATATGGTCTCTAACAACCATGCAAAAATTGCTCCACATCGGTCCATAATTATATATAGCCCCATATAAACCGATCCCCCGATTTCGCATGCGGAGTCTCTAAGAGAAGCAAATTTCATCCAATCCGACTGAAATTTGGTACATGGTATTGGTATATATTCTCTAATGATCATGCAAAAACTGGTCCACATCGGTCCATAATTATATATAGCCCCCATATAAACCGATCCCCCGATTTGGCTTGCGGAGCCTCTAAGAAGCGAAAATTTCATCCGATCCGGCTGAAATATGGTACATGGTGTTGGTATATGTTCTCTAATGACCATGCAAAAATTGGTCCATATCGGTCCATAATTATATTTAGCCCCCATTTAAATCGATTCCCAGATTTGTCCTCCGGAGCCTCTTGGAGGAGCAAAATTCATCCGATCCGGTTGAAATGTGGAACATGGTGTTAGAATGTGGTTTCTAACAAACACGCAAGAATTGGTCCATATCGGTCTATAATTATATATAGCCCCCATATAAACCGTTCGCCAGATTTGATCTCCGGAGCCTCTTGGAGGAGCAAAATTCATCCCATCCGGTTAAAATTTGCAACGTGGTGTTAGTATAAGACCGCCAATATCCATGCCAAAATTGGTCCATATCTGTCTATAGTTATATATAGCCGATCCCCAATCACACAAAAATTGGTCCATAACGGTTCATATTCATTGTTGCCACTCGAGCCAAAAATAATCTACCAAAATTTAATTTTTATGAAAAACATTGTCAAAATGTTATTTCTATAGAAAATTTTGTCAAAAATTTATTTCTATAGAAAATTTTGTCAAAATTTTATTTCTATAGAAAATTTTGTAAAAATTTTATTTCTTTAGAAAATTATGTCAAAATTTTATTTCTATAGAAAATTTTTTTCCAAATTTTATTTCTATAGATTTTTTTTAATTTTTACTTCTATAGAAAATGTTGTCAAAATTTTATTTCTATAGAAACTTTTAACTTAATTATATACGTATTTAATCGCCCTTTTTTAGTTTAATATATACTACGTATGGACTACCTTGTAATGTAGAAGACGGTGTTAGGAAGTTTTAAGATACCTTGCCATCGGCAAGTGTTACCGCAACCCAAGTAATTCGATTGTGGATGATAGTCTTCAGTAGAAGTTTCCACGCAATCCATGTTGGAGGGTACATAAACTTGGGCCTGGCAGAACTTAGGGCCGTATATACTTTTTTTTTCATTTATCTACCCACGTATGTGTAATACGAAGTTCTCTCTAAAAAAATAAAAATGAAATACTTAATCAAACACCACGTAAACCAAACTTCAATAAGTTTTCAACTCAAAAGCAAGAATGCAATAAAAATGTTAAAATTTACCCTTCAAAACTGCCTTCAATCTCCAAGGTTTTTTTTCTCAGTTATCTATTATTCTCGTTGTTAAGGGAGCTATTTGGTTTTTGAGTGTGATATGCCGAGGTTTTTTTTCTCTGTTCACCACTTCACCACAAAGCACCTGAGTTGTGCATTTGATTAATTGTTGTAGTTTAGTGCCAGGAGGCAACTGATAGAGATGTTTGTAGCATACGGTGAGAGTATGAGCGAATTAAGTCAAAATAAAAAAACATGTCTTTGCCAGCTTAATGGAAGTATAGTGCCTAACTGTAGGGTCTTTTTGAATTGCCTCTCTACAACTCTCTGTCTCCCTCTCTCTATCTTCTTGGCTTTGACTTTAACCGTACTTTTATTGTTTAGATTTAGAATTTAATTTTAGCTATGTTGTGTATGACTGATAAGGTGACTTTTATGGACTGTTTTCTGGGGGGATGGGGATGGCAAAGAGGTGACAATGAATCTCTAAAATCCGGGTAGATGGGGGAAAAACACTCATATTTTACTGTGTGTACCGAGCTGTCAACACAAATGACGTTTATATGAATATTTATTGGAATTTATTAACGACTTCGTTTCCGCTTGTTGGTGCTGTTGTTGTTTTTCTCTTCTTCTGCTTCTTCAAAACCTCTATTGGCATTTAACTGTGTAGAAGTACTTTAACCGCGAACAAAATTTATATTCATGTACACGCACGACAAATATGTAAACTATTTCAAAGCATTCTATCATAGGGGTGTGCATTTAAGTGATTGTAGTGGTGGGGGAAAAGAATTCTCAAATTGAAAAAATAAACCTTAGATTTGTTGGTTCATGTTTTTGTTCAGAGTAGTTAAAGTTGCTGATAGCAGATACCATTCATAGGGAGATCATGGACGGATGTACTCAAGAGGACACCGCGCTCCATTATATTGGAAACGTTGAGTTGAAAAAAAATATTCGATGAGCCTCTATCATAGGTACCATAAATAAAGAGTGAATCACAAAAACTTTGCTTTGCGAAATGGTTTAGGTATCTTTGCCAATTGAATTGATTCGTTGGATTAAAACCTCTTTCTTCCTAATAGCCCTTATGGTAAACTTTAAGCTTACAGCTAAAAGAATTTCGCAATAAAAAAACAGTGCTGTGTTGTTGAGGGGATTCTCTTAGAGTATTTTATGAGTTCGAAAAGAAATTTGTAAGTACCCACTAGTGGTCCATTCGAAGCAGTTGGTTGGAATGTCAGTTAAAACCTTGTTTGCATGGTTAATGATCTATGATATTTACGATTATTCATGACATACCGGGAACTGCAAGGTACTTCACTGTGAAAATGTACGAAAGTACTTAAAGTTTACATTCACAGCTCAGATACTTTTCAGAAAATAAAAGAAATTTAACATTTTGCATTGAAGACAACGTATAGTTGAGAGATTTGTCCAAAACTATAATTTTGTATCGTATTTGAATACAAACCATGGCCAAGAACTAATTTGGACCACTTTTTATACCCCTCTACCATAGGATGGGGGCTATATTAACTTTGTCATTCCGTTTGTAACACATCGAAATATTGATCTCTGAACCCATAAAATATATATTCTGGATCGTGGTGAAATTCTGAGTCGATCTAGCGATGTCCGTCCGTCTATTGAAATAACGCTTGCAAACGAAACAAGCTGTCGATCTGAAACTTGGCACAAGTGGTGCTATTGATGTAGGTCGGATAGTATTACCAATGGGCCATATCGAACCACGTATATAAAGGGTGATACGGTCAAAATTTGGTCAAGGGAAAACGCGTGTAAATCGGTGAAATCGTTTATTTAAAAAATCAAATTAAATTTCTTTTTCAAGTTCAATTAGTATAAAATTCAGGAAAAATATACAGTTAGGCTTTCGCTTTTCCAAATCCGAATTGCCGGGCCTCACGCTTGACACCTGCCATCAGATTTTGTACAGCCACCTTGTCCACCTTATTCGCCGCAGAAAGCCAGTTTGCCTTGAACTGCTGCTAGTCCTTAGCAGTTTTTTGGTCTTCTTTAGGTTCCGCTTGACAATAGCCCAGTATTTCTCAATTGGGCGGAGCTCTGGTGTGTTGGGAGGGTTCTTGTCCTTGGGAATCACCTGCACGTTGTTGGCGGCGTACCACTCCATGGCCTTTTTATCATAATGGCAAGATGCCAAATCCGGCCAAAACAGTACGGAACAACCGTGTTTTTTCAGGAAAGGCAGCAGACGTTTATTCAAACACTCTTTCACGTAAATTTCTTGGTTGACAGTCCCGGAAGCTATGAAAATGCTGCTTTTCAAGCCACAGGTACAGATGGCTTGCCAGACCAGATATTTCTTTGCGAACTTTGACAGTTTTATGTGCTTGAAAATATCTGCTACCTTTCCCCTTCCTTTTGCCGTATAAAACTCCTGTCCCGGAAGCTGCTTGTAGTCGGCTTTGGCGTAGGTTTCGTCGTCCATTACCACGCAGTCAAACTTCGTCAGCATCGTCGTGTACAGCCTCCGGGATCGCGCTTTGGCCGTCGTATTTTGTTTATCATCGCGATTTGGTGTCACTACATTCTTGTAAGTCGATAGTCCGGCTCGTTTTTTGGCTCGATGCACGGTTGTAGACGATACACCCAGCTTACTGGCGGCATCTCGGAGAGAGAGGTTAGGGTTTCGCTTGAAACTACCGGCAACTCTCTATGTCGTCTCAGCGGCTTCCGGTTTTCGATCCAGACTTCCTGACTGTCGATAAACGTTCCCCAAACACTTTAATTACATTTGTAACGGTTGATTTGACAACTTTTAGCAATTTTGCCAGATTTGCGTGCGAGTAGCTCGGATTTTCGCGATGCGCGAGCAAAATTTTGATACGCTGCTCTTCTTGCTTGGACGGCATTTTGACAACTGAAGAGTGAATTCCAAAATCAAAATAGGAGCAACATTCTACGCACACACACACCTTCGAAATGAGGGGTGTTCAGGTTTTTTAAATGCAAAATTGAAAGAAATACGTCAAGTTTATATTGACCAAATTTTGACCGTATCACCCTTTAGGTATAGCCGCTATAGAATTCGACCCAATGATCTGGCTTGCGTAGGCTCTAGGAAGAGCAAATTTCATCATTTCATCATATAGATCATAACATTTTAGGTTGCGACTATGTTATTTTAACTGCCCAGCGAAAAAAAAATTGGAAGTTCTCCTAAAGGCAAAACTTTAAAAGCACTTCCAAAAATGTCCTCGTAAATATGTTCTATATTTTAAGTTCTTTTAATTAAGTTCTTTAATTAAGGAAATTCTTTTAATTCAATTTTTTATAACTCGTTTTTTCATATTTTTAAAGGGTATGTTTGTCGATTTGTCCAAAAGGACTGCATCAGAAGTGGAAAAAATTGAGGGGGGGATTCTGGTATGGACTTTAAAAGAAATGCTTGTGGATAAACTTCTATTTTTTTTGTGCTGGGAACGAGTAAGGTATGGAATTTAGTATCAATTATCCTTATTCATGTTGATTTATAACCCTTTTTAAATAGTGTTTACGAACATTCCCATAATTTGCCTTGGGTCATGTATACATGTTTTGTAATATTTGTATTAATAAAATCCATACAAATGTTCCCATATGCACCTTTCCAACAACTCACGCATAGCCACCTGTCTTACCTTTGGTATTTTCCTCTGGGTCTCGCATTGTCAGGCTTCCCATGTGTATCCTTCTCAAAAATGACAATTTATTTTCTGTCAACAGCACCTAAATAAAGACATTGAAATATGTCACCTTGTTGGGGTTCAATCCATTTCAAATGGGTCCTAAATTTCGCTTTTATTTCATAAGCGTTTGTTGGGAAGAAAAGCCATTAAAAGTGGTGTTGTTTGTCTTGTATTATGTACCATCATTATGTCGTGGAAATTGTATGGAAAATTGATTAATTTTTTGCGCTAAATAAAATGCTAACACGTGCTGTTTAAAATTAAAACTGGGGAGTGCAAGGTACTTCAGTGTGAAAATGTACGAAAGTACTTAGAGTTTAGACTCACAGCTCAGATACTTTCCAGAAAATAAAAGAAATTTAACATTTTGCATTGAAGATAACCTATAGTTGAGAGATTTGACCAAAACTATAATTTTGTATCGTATTTGAATGCAAACCGTGGCTACGAACCAATTTGGACAAATTTTTATACCACTCTACCATTCTATACTATAGGGCTATACTAACTTTGTCATTCCGTTTGTAGCACATCGAAATATTGATCTAAGACCCCATAAAGTATATATATTCTGGGTCGTGGTGAAATTCTGAGTCGATCTAAGCATGTGCGCCCGTACGTCTGTTGAAATCACGCTAACTTCCGAACGAAACAAGCTATCGACTTGAAACTTGGCACAAGTAGTTATTTTTGATTTTGGTCGGATGGTATTGCAAATGGACCATATCGGACCACTTTTACGTATAGCCCCCATATAAACGGACCTCCAGATTTGGCTTGCGAATCCTCTAAGAGAAACAAATTTCATCCTATCCGGCAGAAATTTGGTACATGGTGTTAGTATCCCAGCAAAAAAAGCGTCGTCAAAAAAGTAATGAAAATGTTCTTTTTGGATCCGGAAGTGGTGTAAAATTGGCGCAGAAGCGATGAATTTAACATGGGCTTGTCATAGGACGGAAGTCCTCCATTTCAACAGCCGTTGCACTGAATTTGCATCACTTCTTTAGGTGCGATCCGAATTCAATGTTTTTGATGTAAGTTAAAAAATTCTGTGATATTTTGTCAAATAAATAATTTTTATAATTTTTTATAATTTTTAATGGATTCTAACGCTTGTCGAAAACGTTTGACCTCAAATATTTTAAAAATTCCCCATTTTTATACCCTGCGCCACACTGTGGAACAGGGTATTATAAGTTAGTGCATATGTTTGCAACACCCAGAAGGAGACGAGATAGACACATGGTGTCTTTGACAAAAATGCTTAGGGTGGGTTCCTGAGTCGATATAGCCATGTCCGTCTGTCCGTCTGTCCGTGAACACATTTTTGTAACCAAGGGATTAGGTAGTAATTTGAGCACAATCGACTTCGAATTTGGCACAAGTATTTGTTTTGGGTCAAAATAGAACCCTATTTATTTTGGAAGAAATCGGTTCACATTTAGATATAGCTCCCATATATATCTTTCGCCCGATATGCACTTATACGGCCCTAGAAGTCTGAGTATTACCCCAATTGGGTTGAAATTTTGCACTAGGAGTACAATTGGTAGTATAGTCAAATGTGCAAAATTTTATTGAAATCGGTTCAGATTTAGATATAACTCCCATATATATCTTTCGCCCGATATGGACTAATACGGTCCCAGAAGCCAGAGTTTTACTCCAATTTGGTTGAAATTTTGCACAGGGAGTAGAATTAGCATTGTAGCTATGCGTGCTAAATTTGGTTGAAATCGGTTCAGATTTAGATATAGCTCCCATATATAGCTTTCCCCCGATTTACACTCATATGACCACAGAGGCCAATTTTTTCCTCCGATTTAGTTGAAATTTTGCACATGGAGTAGAATTAGCATTGTAGTTATGCGTGCCAAATATGGTTGAAATCGGTTCAGATTTAGATATAGCTCCCATATATAGTTTTCGCCCGATTTACAAGTACAGAAAGTCTAAAGTCGGGCGGGGCCGACTATATTATACCCTGCACCACTTTGTAGATCTAAATTTCCGATACCATATCACATCCGTCAAATGTGTTGGGGGCTATATATAAAGGTTTGTCCCAAATACATACATTTAAGTATCACTCGATCTGGACATAATTTGATAGACCTCTACAAAATTTATAGACTCAAAATTTAAGTCTGCTAATGCACTACGATGGAACACAATGTTAGTAAAAAAAATATGCGAAACATTTAAATCTGAAGCAATTTTAAGGAAACTTCGCAAAAATGTATTTATGATTTATCACTCGATATATATGTATTAGAAGTTTAGGAAAATTAGAGTCATTTTTACAACTTTTCGACTAAGAAGTGGCGATTTTACAAGGAAAATATTGGTATTTTGACCATTTTTGTCGAAATCAGAAAAACATATATATGGGAGTTATACCTAAATCAGAACCGATTTCAACCAAATTTGGCACGCATAGCAACAATGCTAATTCTACTCCCTGTGCAAATTTCAACAAAATCGGAGTTAAAAATTGGCCTCTGTGGTCATATGAGTGTAAATCGGGCGAAAGCTATATATGGGAGATATATCTAAATCTGAACCGATATCAACCAAATTTGGCACGCATAGCAACAATGCTAATTCTACTCCCTGTGCAAAATTTCAACTAAATCGAAGTTAAAAATTGGCCTCTGTGGTCATATGAGTGTAAATCGGGCGAAAACTATATATGGGAGCTATATCTAAATCTGAACCGATTTCAACCAAATTTGGCACGCATAACTACAATGCTAATTCTACTCCCTGTGCAAAATTTCAACTAAATCGGAGGAAAAAATTGGCCTCTGTGGTCATATGAGTGAAAATCGGGCGAAAGCTATATATGGGAGCTATATCTAAATCTGAACCGATTTCAACCAAATTTAGCACGCATAGCTACAATGCTAATTCAACTCCCTGTGCAAAATTTCAACCAAATCGGAGTAAAACTCTGGCTTCTGGGACCGTATTAGTCCATATCGGGCGAAAGATATATATGGGAGCTATATCTAAATCTGAACCGATTTCAATAAAATTTTGCACATTTGACTATACTACCAATTGTACTCCTAGTGCAAAATTTCAACCAAATTGGGGTAATACTCAGGCTTCTAGGGCCGTATAAGTGCATATCGGGCGAAAGATATATATGGGAGCTATATCTAAATCTGAACCGATTTCTTCCAAAATCAATAGGGTTCTATTTTGACCCAAAACACATACTTGTGCCAAATTCGAAGTCGATTGGTCTTAAATTACTACCTAATCCCTTGGATCCCTTGGTTACAAACATGTGTTCACGGACAGACGGACATGGCTACATCGACTCAGGAGCCCACCCTAAGCATTTTTTCAAAGACACCATGTGTCTATCTCGTCTCATTCTGGGTGTTGCAAACATATGCACTAACTTATAATACCCTGTTTCACAGTGTGGCGCAGGGTATAAAAAGTTAAAATTACCCATTAAAAGTATGAACAAATCAAGTTATAAAAAATTGAATTAAAAGAACTTCCTGGGTAGTTAAAATAAAGAACATCATTGGAAGTGCATCTTCTGGAAATGCTTTTAAAGTTGTGCCTTTGGAAGAACTTCCAAATTTTTTTTGCTGGGTATATAGTCTCTAACAACCATGCAAAAATTGGTCCACATCGGTCCATAATTATATGTAGCCCCCACATAAATCGATCCTCAGATTTGGCTTGCGGAGCCTCTAAGAGAAGCAAAATTTCAACCGATCCGGCTGAAATTTGGTACATGGTGTTAGTATATGATCTCTAACAACCCTGCAAAAATTGGTCCACATCGGTCCATAATTATATGCAGCCCCCATATAAACCGATCCCCAGATTTGGCAGATCCCCTAAGAGAAGCAAATTCCATCAGATCCGGCTGATATTTGGTACATGGTGTATAAATTGGTCGAAATCGGTCCATAATTATATATAGGCCCCATATAAACCGATCCCCCGACTTGCCCTCCAGAGTCCCTTGGAAGTGCAACATTCATCCTATTCGGTTGAATTTTGGTACGTAATGTTAGTGTATGGTCTCTAATAACCATGCAAAAATTGGTCCGCATCGGTCCATAATTATATATAGCCCCCATATAAACCGATCCCCAGATTTACTTTACACTAATAGAAAAAATTACGTTCCACAGTCGTGTGAAATGAAACCGAAACGTTCACAAAAAAATCAAAACGGAATGATCACAATTTCGTCCATGGGCGTTCACGATTTCATGAACGGCATTCGTTTTTCTTTGGCCATAAAAAGTCTTAAAATAATCATTAGACGTTATTATGACAATTCCTTGGTGGTGCAATGTGCTAAGGCGTACTCGTATACTGCAGAAAAAACAGGTTTGAGTCACGGTAGCGGAAATCTTTTTTTAATTTTGTTTATAAATTCGTAACCGTAACGTTTTCAGATCATGAACGCTGGTTGTTGTTTTGACAACGCATTGTGTCATTTTATCGTTGTCAGATTGACACCACCTGTTCTCTGTTTGACACCACATATGTGTTGATTCACTTTCGTGAACGAATCGTTTTGAAATGAGCACGCCGTGCATGATTTTTGCTATGAGTGTACCACCATTTCAACGGGATTTTACTCCAATTGATTTTATTTTACACAGCAAACAGATTTAACATTCCATCCAAATCGGTTCAGGTTTAGATAAAGGGCCATATATTTTTCCGTTTTGGACAATATGCACACAACGTCAGCGAAGATTTCCCCAGACTTTCCACAGAGTCGGGTACGATTTTTGACAAAGCCCAGACTTGTGTAAATGTCGCTCGATGTGGCAAAAATATTGTCACAAACACCAAAATTGATCACCTATCTTGGCGAAATCTAGCCAATATCCTTGTGAAATAACCACAGCCAAATAGAACAATTTTTAAAAATTCTTAAAATTGTCTGATACATGCTTATCGCCGGTTAAAAGAAGAAATCGTTATTAAACTCCTACCATAAAAGGTGTCACTAAAATTGTAACCGAATTCAATTCATAAGCCTTATTATGATCGTGAGCGTATTTTTCAAAATTCTTTACTCATGCCCACTCACGAAGGAATTATAAATTATTTTGGTGACTCTTGCTAACGCACTACATTTTGGTTGGTTAATCACACTCACGCCGTCGTAATTAGCGTGCCTCACGACTTACGTGTGTGTCACGAAAATTTTAGCGAGTCACGACAATTTCGTGTCACGTGCACACATAGATGGTATCGAAAACGTAGATCTACAAAGTGGTGCAGGGTATACTATAGCCGGCCCGCCCGAATTTCCGTAACTGTTTCTTATATGAGATTTCTTATATCCGTTACATTTTGTGGCCTTCTCTCAGACTCTACACTGAACGTTGATCCTTTGATCTCTTAGGTAATACACGTGTTATGTCTTCCTTATTCTCTCTACATTGTATACACACGCTCCGAAATTTCATTTCCCCTCCATGGGATTCTTGGAATTATGAGCCATAATTCCAATAAATGACCTTAATAAAAAATGATATGGTGTGTCAATGGACAAGATATCTCTAAACGGAACTTAACATTGCTGTATAAGGCCATCATAACAAATATCCTATTGCTCTATACCATCCTATGGCTGATACATTCGGATAAATGTTATGATCTCTGTCAATAAAAGCAAAACTCGTTGTTTGAGCAGATAGCATAATCTGACAAATTCCCATCACGTAAAGCCTTTACAAATGGCAAACAAATAACTTCAAATCCTACTGCTCCACAGAAATCTCCTTCCAAAGAAATTGACAAAAAAACTGCTTTCGTTTTATTTCACAAAACAAATTGAAATTCATGTAATCGCAATAATTTTGTGTTCAAACTATTCACAAAGCTTTTCTGCGATTCAGCATAATCAGGATGTAGAGAGTACCGATGTATCCATTAAATTGATTCATGACAAAACAAACAAATGCAATCTCCTAAGGAAATGGAAATCCTCCCAAAAAGTGGAGAGTAAAAAGGTGAAGACAACAAGGAGAATCAACCCCAGCTTTAATTGAAGCACTGAAGTCTTAACAAACTCATCTAGACTCCATTGTGATGGTTGGTGCAAGATGCTGACTCCTGTCCATTGTCTCCATGGAGGCTAACAATAACGATTTACCAAACAAGGACATAGCTAACAATGATTCTGTGGATGACAACAACTACGTGGGAAATGATTAACATTTTTGTCATCATGCCCCCTCAACAACAACAACAACAAAGGAAAAAAGAAGTATTTGCTTCATAAAATTTTGTGTGTATTATGAAAAATAATAAAGTTAAGAGCTTTATTTGGGGAACAAAGACCAGGGCCGAGCAAATAGCCAACGACTAGCACCAGCTTCAATCGTAGTATGACAATAAAGCGTTATGAAGTAGAAGCAAACTTGTAGACAAAAGCAAACGATGTCATAAAACCCGCTATTATTCTTCAAGAAAACTACAGCTATAGCAGTAAGAAAAAGAAAAAAATCTTGAAAAATGGAGAACATGGAAAATGTCACGGAACTGTTTAGGGGCTTCCGCTTATCTTCAAAAACTGGGGTGTGACCAAAGTTTATAAAAAAATCCAAAAAGGTTATGCGTTTAGTCTTAGCATTAAGTCTTCACAAGAAATTGAGAGGAAGATCCTGGCTAGAGTTCTGTTCGGCAAGAAAAAGTGCTTAGATCATGTATGCGGCGATGTTGAAATCTTTCGCAATTGGAATACTGAACAAAAAAATCACAAGAAGTTCAGTTGAAACAAGTATATACGGCCGTAAGTTCGGCCAGGCCGAATCTTATGTACCCTCCACCATGGATTGCGTAGAAACTTCTACGAAAGACTGTCATTCACAACTTTCAACTCACTCGGATGAAATTTGCTCCTCCAAGAGGCTCCAAAACAAAATCTCCCCTACGGAAAATGGATCATCCACAGGACCGGTACTGGACTAGTCCCTGGTGTGTATGGACCAGTCCCAGTTCTGGTCAAAACGCATGGAGGGAACCGGTCACTTTAACACGGGTTTGTCATTGACGGGGTAAATTTACACTTTACGACACGTCTTGGACTCATTCAGAAGGACACGTCCTGGGACAATTTAGTAGGAGCACCTCATAGACAGGTACTCATGAACTAAATTATAAATTACAATAAATTATGACTATTTAAAAATTGCGACAAACTGGAGCACCGGAACCAGTCCTGTGATATGACCGTCTCTGGCAATTTGCACCAATTTCCCGTAGGGTCGGGATCGGTTTATATGGGGACTTTAAATGATTATTGACTGATATGGACCACTTTTGGCATGGTTGTTAAATATCATATACTACCACCACGTACCAAATTTCAACCAGATCGGATGAATTTTGTTTCTCCAAAAGGCACCGGAGGTCAAATCTGGCGATAGGTTTATATGGGAGCTATATATAATTATGGACTGATAGGAACCAATTCCTGCATGTTTGTTGGATACCATATTATTAACATCGCGTACCAAATTTCAACTGAATCAGATAAATTTTGGTCTTCCAAGAGGCTCCGGAGGTCAAATCTGGTGATCGGTTTATATGGGGGCTATATATAATTATGGACCGATATGGACCAATTTTTGCATGGTCATTAGAGACCATATACTAACATCATGTACCAAATTTCAGCCGGATCGGATGAAATTTGTTTCTCTTAGGGGCTCTGCAAACCAAATCGGGGGATCGGTTTATATGGGGGCTATATATAATTATGGACCGATGTGGACCAATTTTTGCATGGTTATTAGAGACCATATACTAACACCATGTACCAAATTTCAGCCGGATCGGATGAAATTTGCTTCTCTTAGAGGCTCCGCAAGCCAAATCGGGGGATCGGTTTATATGGGGGCTATATATAATTATGGACCTATGTGGACCAATTTTTGCATGGTTGTTAGAGACCATATACTTACACCATATACCCAATTTCAGCCGGATCAGATGAAATTTGCTTCTCTTAGAAGCCTCGCAAGCCAAATTTGGGGGTCCGTTTATATGGGGGCTATACGTAAAGGTGAACCGATATGGCCCATTTGCAATACCATCCGACCTACATCAATAGCAACTACTTGTGCCAAGTTTCAAGTCGATAGCTTGTTTCGTTCGGAAGTTAGCGTGATTTCAACAGACGGACGGACGGACGGACATGCTCAGATCGACTCAGAATTTCACTACGACCCAGAATATATATACTTTATGGGGTCTTAGATCAATATTTCGATGTGTTACAAACGGAATGACAAAGTTAATATACCCCCCATCCTATGGTGGGGGATATAAAAAACAACTTCCGGTTGGATAGAATAGAATAGTTTGATGAGAAGGATATCCATGAACTGCAACTTCTTCGTGACGAACGTTTCACTTATGAATAAAAAGGATGACTGATATCTGCGCAACAAAGTGCGAGGGTTGTCTTTTCTTTGTGGGATTGAGTAACCCTTGTATTGCAATCTGCCAATGTACTCAGTTATTTTGACATACGAGCGCTATTTGTGTTGTTTACAGCAACTTAAAAGTTGTATCTCGCCCAAGCAATGGAATTAAATCGAGAATAGTTTCGTACGAGTAGTTTTTACAAATTTTGACGTTGATTAACTCAACAACAGTACATCCATGAACTTAACCCTTTTACTATCGATATAAACCTAATGTTAAAAAATTTAATTTGTCTTCTGGTTTTACTCGTACTCGTACATCATGTAGAATAAAAATTGTAATTTTGAGAACCTACTGCAATTACTTCAAGAGCTCTATGAGCTTGTTCTGAAAACTTGATTCTTGAATTGTGGTCAAATTTCGTTACGAAAAGAAGCGCTATTTGGTAAGTAACATTTTTTGCAGTATGAGAAAAAATACATAAAAAAAGTATATACGGCCGTAAGTTCGGCCAGGCCGAAGCTTATGTACCCTCCACCATGGATTGCGTAGAAACTTCTACTGAAGACTGTCATCCACAATCGAATTACTTGGGTTGCGGTAACACTTGCTGATGGCAAGGTATCTTAAAACTTCCTAACACCGTAATATATACCACATAGTCCATACGTGGTATATATTAAACTTAATAAAAAGGCCGATTAAATACGTATATAATTAAGTTTAAAGTTTCTATAGAAATAAAATTTTGACAAAACAAAATTTTGACAACATTTTCTATAGAAGTAAAATTTGGAAAAATTTTCTATCGAAATAAAATTTTTCTATAGAAATAAAATTTTGACAAAATTTTCAATAGAAATAAAATTTGGAAAAAATTTTCTATAGAAATAAAGTTTTGATAATGTTTTCTAAAAAATAAAATTTTGGTAGATTATTTTTGGCTCGAGTGGCAACCATGACCATAAACCGATATGGACCAATTTTTGTGTGATTGGGGATCGGCTATATATAAATATAGACTGATACGGACCAATTTTGGAATGGTTATTAGCGGCCTTATACTAACACCACGTTGCAAATTTCAACCGGATCGGATGAATTTTGCTCCTCAAAGAGGCTCCGGAGATCAAATCTGGGGAACGGTTTATATGGGGGCTATATATAATTATAGAACGATATGGACCAATTCTTGCGTATTTGTTAGAGACCACATTTTAACACCATGTTCCAAATTTCAACCGGATCGGATGTATTTTGCTCCTCCAAGAGGCTCCGTAGGACAAATCTGGGGATCGATTTATATGGGGGCTATATATAATTATGGACCGATATGGACCAATTCGTGCATGGTTGTTAGAGACCATATGGTTAGGTTAGGTTAGGTGGCAGCCCGATGTATCAGGCTCACTTAGACTATTCAGTCCATTGTGATACCACATTGGTGAACTTCTCTCTTATCACTGAGTGCTGCCCGATTCCATGTTAAGCTCAATGACAAGGGACCTCCTTTTATAGCCGAGTCCGAACGGCGTTCCACATTGCAGAGAAACCACTTAGAGAAGCTTTGAAACCCTCAGAAATGCCAGCATTACTGAGGTGGGATAGTCCACCGCTGAAAAACTTTTTGGTGTTTGGTCGAAGCAAGAATCGAACCCACGACCTTGTGTATGCAAGGCGGGCATGCTAACCATTGCACCACGGTGGTTCCCATATACTAACACCACGTACCAAATTTCAACAGGATCGGATGAATTTTGCTCCTCTAAGAGGCTCCGGAGGTCAAATCTGGGGATCGGTTTATATGGGGGCTATATATAATGATGGGTCGATGTGGACCTATTTTTGCATGGTCATTAGAGAACATATACCAACACCATGTACCAAATTTCAGCCGGATCGGATGAAATTTGTTTCTCTTAGAGGCTCCGCAAGCCAAATCGGGTGATCGGTTTTGCGTGGTTGTTTGAGACATATACCAACACCATGTACCAAATTTCAGCCGGATCGGATGAAATCTTTTTCTCTTAGAGGCTCCGCAAGCCAAATCGGGTTATCGGTTTATATGGGTACTATATATAATTATTGACCAATGTGGACCAATTTTTGCACGGTTGTTAGAGACCATATACTAACACCATGTACCAAATTTCAGCCGGATCGGATGAAATTTGCTTCTCTTAGAGCAATCGCAAGCCAAAGTTGGGGGTCCGTTTATATGTGGGCTATACGTAAAAGTGGACCGCTATGAACCAACTTTTGCATGGTTGTTAAACCAACTCAGAATTTCACCACGACCAACTCAGAATTTCACCTCGACCCAGAATATATATACTTTATGGGGTCTTAGAGCAATATTTCGATGTGTTACAAACGGAATGACAAAGTTAGTATACCCCCATCCTATGGTGGAGGGTATAAAAAAAACGAACAATATCAGCTATAGTTTTTATATGAATGTCCATTTACTAAAGACATACAGTGGACTCAAAAATTCGCATTTTTCGCTTATTGTTAAAGGATTTTATAAAAATGCATTTTAGTGGAAAATATTTAAAGCTTATTGAGATTAAAGCCTCTATTTTAAAATAACATTGAGAAAAAAATCGAAACTAAGTGGGGACATAGAGTTTGGTGTCGTTTTCGAATGTCATCCTAAGTGGAAATCGGTAGTCAAAGGGTTAATTATACCCTAAATCATATAGTGGTCAGGTATAATAACTTTGATCTGCCAAAAAAAATGTGCCTACCAGAAATATTGATTTTAGACCCCATAAAATATATACCGATCGACTCAGAATCACCTCGTGAGTCGATCTAGCGCTTGGTGTTCGTCCGTCTGTCCATGTATTTGTTGTTCACAGAATTCCCGTCGCAATTATTAGGCGATTTTGATGAAATTTGGTACAGGGTGTTTTTTGGGCACAAGTACAAACGCTATTGCATTTGGAAGAAATAGGATCAAATTTAGATATAGCTCCCATATATTTGTTTCGCCCGATTTAGACAAATTGGGTCACATTGGTCCACATCGGTCCATAATTGTATATAGCCCCATATAAACCGATCACCCGATTTGGCTTGCGGAGCCTCTAAGAGAAGCAAATTTCATCCGATACGGCTGAATTTTTGGTACGTGGTGTAAGTGTATGGTCGCTAACAACTATGCAAAAATTGGTCCACATCAGTCAATAATTATATATAGCCCCGATATAAACCGATCCCCAGATTCGGCTTGAGGAGCCTCTAAGAGAAGCAAATTTCATCCGATCCGTCTGAAATTTGGTACATGATGTCAGCACATGATCTCTAACAACCATGCGAAAATTGGTCCACATCGGTCCATAATTATATATAGCCCCCATATAAATCGATCACCAGATTTGGCTTGCGTAGCCTCTAAGATAAGCAAATTTCATCCGATCCGGCTGAAATTTGGAACATAGTGTTAGTATATGGTCTTTAACAACTATGCAAAAATTGGTCAATAATTATATATAGCCCCCATATAAACCGATCCCCCGATTTGGCTTGAGGAGCCTCTAAGAGAAGCAAATTTCATCCGATCCGGCTGAAATTTAGTACGTGATGTTAGTATACGGTATCCAACAGCCATGCGGGAATTGGTTTATATGTGTCCATAATTATATATAACCCCTATATAAACCGATCCCCAGATTTGACCTCCGGTGCCTTTTGGAGAAGCAAAATTCATCCGATCTGGTTGAAATTTTGTACGTAGTGGTAGTATATGATATTTAACAACCATGCCAAAAGTGGTCCATATCAGTCCATAATCATATATAGCCCCCATATAAACCGATCCCGAGATTTGGTTTTGAAGACTCTTGGAGGAGCAAATTTCATGCGAGTCAGTTGAAATTTGGCACATTGTGCTAGTATATGGCCGTTAACAACCATGCCTAACTAGGTCTACATCGGTCTATAGTTATATATAGCCCTCAGATAAATCGATCTCCAATCACACAAAAATTGGTCCATATCAAGTTCATATTTGTATATAGCCCCCATATAAGCGACCCCCATATTTAGATTCTGGCTTCCTACGTACCATGCAAATGTCCATGGACTAACCCACAATTTAGAAAACGATTTAAGATACCACAACCCAAGTAATTTGTTGTGGATGACAGTCTTTCGTAGAAGTTTTTACGCTATCCATGGTGTAGGGTACATAAGATTCGGTCTGGCCGAACTTACGGCCATATATACTTGTTCTCTCCTCAATTTCACTTTTCTTTATATTTCATCCTGATTGACTGACGATATAAAGATATCTCATATGATTTCCCTTTTCCACAACAGTACTTCAACGTCCAGTTGAACAATTGCTTTTGTAGATAAGATGAATGAGGTCTATGAAACTGGCCAAATACTCTTAAGGCTGTGAATTGATGATGCAATAACTCAATTTCACTCAATCTTTGTGTTTTTATTAATTTTGTTGTTTTACACTTCAGTGGCTTATGACAATGTTTGCCATTGTGATTTGTCGATTGTCCTGCTGACTTTGGATAACTGAAGGAATGAATGAATGACTATAGTTTTCCCCCCGTGCAATAATCCGAAATGAAATTATTATGGTACAATACAAACATTTTTGGAGTTTCTTTAGTATTTGTGATAGTTTGCAAATATTGTATTAATGCAATAATTTTGTCTATTGTTGTGCTGCAAGCAATTGATTCGATATGAATAGGCAAAGGGATATCATTAAATTATTCACTTCAAAAATTATATTAGATTAAAATTACAATTCAATATTTTAATAAAAGAGAAATTTCAATTACAGATTTTAATGTATATTTATTATCCTGGTTCTAGTAAGGCTTCTGGTAAATAGATATAGCAAATATAGTTTATATTTGTAAGTGTTTGATATAGTCTTTATACATACCATGTGTTTATTATCATGGAACTGGTTATGAAATATCATAAAACGACTTAGAAAAAGAAGGTCCAAAAGACACGGGCGCGTCAACATAAGTAATCAAGGTAGATAACAGGTTGGCTGACCCGGTCTGACACATGATGACGTTGCTAGTATTAAATGCATTTTATTTTTATATAGTAACAACCTTCAAATGATTCGTGTCAAAATTTGACGTCTGTAAGTCAATTAGTTTGTGAGATAGAGTGTCTTTTGTGAAGCAACTTTTGTTATTGTGAAAAAAATGGAAAAAAAGGAATTTCGTGTTATGATAAAATTCTGTCTTCTGAAGGGGAAAAATACGGTGGAAGCAAAAACTTGGCTTGATAATGAGTTTCCGGCCTCTGACCCAGGGAAATCAACAACTTAAGCGTGGTGAAATGAGCACGGACGCCCGAACGTAGTGCACGCCCGACAGATGTGGTTACCGACGAAAACATCAAAAAAATCCACAAAATGATTTTGAATGACCGTAAAATGTAGTTGATCGTGTTGGTCATATCATTCATCAATATTTGGATTTGCGGTAGCTCTGTGCAAAATGGGTGCCGCGCGAGCTCACATTTGATCAAAAACAACAACGTGTTGATGATTCTGAGCGGTGTTTGCAGTTGTTAACTCACAATACACCCGAGTTTTTCCGTCGATATGCGACAATGGATGAAACATGGCTCCATCACTCCTGAGTCCAATCTGAGTGGACAGCGACCGATGAACCGTCTCCGAAGCGTGGAAAGACTCAAAAGTCCGCTGGCAAAGTAATGTCCTCTGCTTTTTGGGATGCGCATGGAATAATTTTTATCGATTATCTTCAGAAGGGAAAAACTATCAACAGTGACTATTATATGGCGTTATTGTAGCGTTTGAAGGTCGAAATCGGTGTTGTTCCACCAAGACAACAAACCGTGCCACAAGTCATGGAGAACGATGGCAAAAATTCATGAATTGGGCTTCGAATTGCTTCCCCACCCACCGTATTCTCCAGATCTGGAAAAAGTCGCTTTTTTCTTATTCTCAGACCTCAAAAGGATACTCGCAGGGAAAAAAATTTGGCTGCAATGAAGAGGTGATCGCCAAAACTGAGGCCTATTTTGAGGTAAAACCGAAGGAGTACTACCAAAATGATATCAAACAAGTAAGTAAAGTAGAAAGTCGGGCGGGGCCGACTATATCATACCTCAAACCACCGTTACAGAATTAGTAATCATAAGCATTTGTGGGGTAACATATAGGTCTGGGAGATAAACCGCAGTTGCATATTTAAGAAAATTAGGGGTACATGTCTATGGGTGCTTTGTGTCAATCTGACTATAGCTCATAGTCAATGTTGCCATGGAAAATGTTCGGTTTACCCTACAAGGACAAAAAAAGTTCCCTACTTTCCTATACATTCCCAAACAATTTTTATGGGAGCTATATCTACATCTGAAACGATTTCGATGAAATTTTGCACATATAGTTAGTACTATAGAGGACTGGATCTAGCCAACTTCTAGTAAGATCGGTTAATAAATAAGGGTTCTATGGCCAAATTTGGGAAAATCGGGCGATACATATATATGAGAGCTATATCTAAATCTGAACCGATTTGGATGAAATTTTGCAGACTTGAAGGGCAATGGAAAAAATTACCTTTTGCCAAATTTGGTAACGATCCGTTTGAAAAAACGCGCAACGTGACCCCATTTGTCGAAATCTGGCGATACATATATATGGGAGCTATATCTAAATTTGATCCGATTTCTTTCAAATTCAATAGCGTTCGTCCTTGTGCTCACAAAACTCCCTGTTCCAAATTTCATCAAAATCGGTTAATAATTGCGACCGGAATCCTGTGAACAACAAATACATGGACAGACGGACGGACGGACGGACGGACATCAAGTGCTAGATCGACTCAGGAGGTGAATTTTGACAAAAAATGTGTGTTTTCTTTGTTAGACCGGGGACTTATCAGCCAAACTGTTACGTATGGACGATTATACACATCTCCAAAATCAAAATTTGTTGTCTCGTTTCTATTCATTATAGCGTTCACCATAGAACGGTGGATATAAGGGAGATACGGTCAAATTTGGTCAATATAAACTTGACGTATTTCTTTCAATTTTGCATTTAAAAAACCTGAACACCCCTCATTTTTAAGGTGTGTGTGTGCGTAGAATGTTGCTCCTATTTTGATTTTGGAATTCACTCTTCAGTTGTCAAAATGTCGTCCAAGCAAGAAGAGCAGCGTATCAAAATTTTGCTCGCGCATCGCGAAAATCCGAGCTACTCGCACACAAAGCTGGCAAAATCGCTAAAAGTTGCCAAATCAACCGTTACAAATGTAATTAAAGTGTTTAGGGAATGTTTGTCGATAGCCTGGAAGTCTGAATCGGGGGGAAATCGAAAACCGGGGGCCGCTGAGACGACAAAGAAAGTTGCCGGTAGTTTCAAGCGAAACCCTAACCTCTCTCTCCGAGATGCCGCCAGTAAGCTGGGTGTATCGTCTACAACCGTGCATCGAGCCAAAAAACGAGCCGGACTATCGACTTACAAGAATGTAGTGACACCAAATCGCGATGATAAACAAAATACGACGGCCAAAGCGCGATCCCGGAGGCTGTACACGACGATGCTGACGAAGTTTGACTGCGTGGTAATGGACGACGAAACCTACGCCAAAGCCGACTACAAGCAGCTTCCGGGACAGGAGTTTTATACGGCAAAAGGAAGGGGAAAGGTAGCAGATATTTTCAAGCACATAAAACTGTCAAAGTTCGCAAAGAAATATCTGGTCTGGCAAGCCATCTGTACCTGTGGCTTGAAAAGCAGCATTTTCATAGCTTCCGGGACTGTCAACCAAGAAATTTACGTGAAAGAGTGTTTGAATAAACGTCTGCTGCCTTTGCTGAAGAAACACGGTTGTTCCGTACTGTTTTGGCCGGATTTGGCATCTTGCCATTACGGTAAAAAGGCCATGGAGTGGTACACCGCCAACAACGTGCAGTTGGTTTCCAAGGACGAGAACCCTCCCAACACGCCAGAGCTCCGCCCAATTGAGAAATACTGGGCTATTGTCAAGCGGAACTTAAAGAAGACCAAAAAAACTGCTAAGGACGAGCAGCAGTTCAAAGCAAACTGGCTTTCTGCTGCGAAGAAGGTGGACAAGGTGGCTGTACAAAATCTAATGGCAGGTGTTAAGCGTGAGGCCCGACAATTCGGATTTGGAAAAGCGAAAGCCTAACTGAATATTTTTCCTGAATTTTATACTAATTGAACTTGAAGAATAAATTTAATTTGATTTTTTAAATAAACGATTTCACCGATTTACACGCGTTTTCCCTTGACCAAATTTTGACCGTATCACCCTTTATTTACTATGTCGTTCTGCTTGTCTTTTTTTAATAATGGGCCCAATATAAGTGGCATACTAACTCCGTAGGTTCAATATCAACTACAGTCAGTGTTGCTAGAAGCAGGGGAAATTCCCTATATGTAGGTTTTTTCTAATATTTAGCGTCTTGTAGGGACGTAGGGCCACAATGTAGGGACATTTTCACTCAATACAATTTGTAATAATTTTTACATTTTGGTGGCTCTAGAGGGGGAAATTAGAAGCCTTGATCTTTAACAGTGTTTGGTAACAACAATTACTACTCGTGCCAAAAAAATCTAACAAAATTTGAAGATTACCACAAATTACCACAAATCTACCAAACAAATACTTCTATAGAAATTTTTGTTAAAACTTTTTTCCTGTAGAAAATTTTGTTAATATTTTATTTCTATAGAAAATTTTGTCAAAATTGTATTTCTATAGATTTTTTTTTTTTTTCAAAATATTATTTCTTTAAAAAATTTTCTCAAAATTTTATTTCTATGGAATCTTTACTCACAATTTTATTTCTATAGAATTTATTATCAAAATTTTATTTCTATAAGAAATTTTCTCCAAAAAAATTGTTTAGAGAAACTTCTTCCAACATTTTATTTCTATAGAGATTTAAAAAAAAAAATACTATTTTTGGTAGAATTCTACCAACTGTGGCAACCGTGGTGGTAATACAAATTTATTTTCTATGTTATATACGTTGCATTTCCCCGTTTTAAGATAATGAAGTACTTAGAACCATTTTGGTTTTGTAAAATTTGTTTAAATTTAACGAAAATATTGTTGGGAAAATTGTTTAGGAATGTATGGGAAAGTAGGGAACTTTTGTTGTCCTTGTAGGGTAAACCGAACATTTTCCCTGGCAACATTGACTATGAGCTATAGTCAGATTGAGACAAATCACCCATGCAGTTTATCTCCCAGACCTATATCAATGTTACCCCACAAATGCTGATGATTACTAATTCAGTAAGGGTGGTTTAGGGTATGATAGTCGGCCCCGCCCGACTTTCTACTTTACTTACTTGTTTTTTAGTAAAAGTGTTCCATTTTTCCCATCCATCAAACAAATTTTTCACTTAAAACATGTTTGATCTGACCACATTCCTCCTCCACGTGTGATATATAGAGATAACACCGTGCACTAAAGAAATTGATTATCTGCATGGAATCGCATATATACTATGTTAAGTAACTCTTCCTCCAGTGATCAGAATTGAACGAAAATTGGTTTACGGTATAATAACTCCACATACAACAATTGCAACATACCAAAAATGTTTATCCTTGCTCAAATTAAATCATGTAACGAAGCGTTAAATTAAGTTTATTTAAATTTATCAATTAAATAAAATTTATTTTTTTTATCGTTATTTCCCCGATGTCATTGTATATCCCCCGATGATTTAAACTGTTTATATATATCATACAATCCATTAATTTATTTATTGTATACCACACTTAGCCAGAGTGACAACCTCAAAAGAATTATCGGTTTGTTATGCAACAATTAGAAATTTATGATTTAATTGTCATGTATGCAATTTTCTATTTACGTTTTGTATTTTTTGTTTTGTTTGTTTTTTTTTTTTTGGTTTTTAAATTTGTTGGTTCCATTTAATGGAATATGCAATCCATAATTGTTGTCATTAAAATTTAATAAATAAGTATTGACCATAATCGCATTTACAATAATTAGGTCAGATGCTGACAAAAAATATAAAACAATAACAGCATCAAAAATGTAGAATTATAGAATTTTTGAAAATGTAATAAAATTTAACTGTGATGCTGGAAAAAGAAGTGAAAAAAATGGGATTTTTTGCAACATGAAAGAATTGAAGAGATTATTACAAGACATTAAATTTTTATAAAAATATTTCAATATCAAATGATTTAATTAATTTGTGCAATATATATGTTTGTCTATTTAAAATATAAAAAAAAACCTTTTTAAACGCCCGATTATTGGGAATGGACTTACCCCCACCCCCCAATTAGGACAACGAAAGCCTTGAAAGAACACTAAAAATTTGCTGTAGTGTAATAAATTGGGAGATGAAGACATATAAGTGGCTGATATAGATTTAAACAAGTATATACAGCACTAGGTTAGGTTAGGTTAGGTTAAGGTGGCAGCCCGATTAAGATTCAGGCTCACTTAGACTATTCAGTCCATTGTGATACCACATTAACTAAAAGTACCTATTACATATGGGCACTTCTAGTTTTAACCGTTGAACCTTCTCGATTATATTCTTCTGTTGAACCAACCAGATTGTTCCAACCAGTAGCAGACTGCTTAAGTTAACGTTTTCCAGATCCGCCAGTAATCTGAAGCTATATGCTCCTAAAAGTTGCTTGCGCTTTACACAAAATGCAGGACACTCACATAAGAGGTGTTTAATTGATTCTTTTTCCTCCGCATCATGACAGCTCATACAATAGTCATTATACTTCGCGCCAATAGTTTTTGCAAAATCGCCTATCAGGCAGCGACCCGTTATAGCAGATATCAGGAGTGATATCTGACGTCTCGAGAACATTAGCATATCTAGTGTGCGGTTTAAGTTGAAATGGGGCCATATTTGCTTGGTGTCGTTACAACCCTTGCAATTCTCCCATCGAACATTTGCCATCATAACAGCCTTCTCACGCAGCATGAGCTTACAGGTAGCTAGGGGCATACCAACAAATTCTAGTTCCCCTGGAATATGTAAGGTAGTCCCTAGCCTTGCCAACTCATCCGCTTCGCAGTTCCCCGGTATGTTCCTATGGCCAGGCACCCATATTAGGTGAATATTGTACTGCTCAGCCATCTCATTGAGAGATTTGCGGCAGTCGATGGCCGTTTTCGAGTTGAGGAACACAGAGTCCAAGGATTTTATTGCAGGTTGACTGTCTGAGTATATATTAATGCCCACATTTTTTGGAACATTACTTCTCAGCCAATTCGCCACCTCTCTTATTGCTAATATTTCAGCCTGAAAAACACTACAGTGATTAGGTAATCTTTTCGCCATTCGAAGTTCCACATCATTAGAATATACTCCGAACCCCACTTGTCCATCCAATTTGGAGCCATCAGTGTAGAAATCTATATATTCTTTATTCCCCGGGGTCTGTGTGCACCACGCCTCACTGTTGGGGATTAGAGTCTCAAACTTTTTGTCGAAAAGTGGACTCGCCAAAGTGTAATCCACTACGTTAGGCACATCTGGCATTATTTTGAGGACAGAACTGTGACCGTAACCTTTTTCCGACCACAGCGATAGTTCGCGCAACCGCACAGCCGTTGTTGCAGCTGACTGTTTGGCCAAAATGTCTAAAGGCAATAGATGCAGCACGACATTAAGGGAATTTGTTCCTGTCTTGCTGAATGCGCCTGAAATACACAAACACGCCATACGCTGAACTTTATCTAAACAAGTCGGTTTCTGGAGTGCCGGCCACCAGACTACAACACCATATAGCATTATAGGTCTAACCACTGCCGTGTATAGCCAATGCACAATTTTTGGTTTCAGTCCCCACTTTTTTCCTATTGCCTTTTTGCACGAGTACAAAGCTACAGTTGCCTTTCTCGCCCTTTCTTCAATATTAAGCTTAAAGTTCAGCTTCCTGTCCAAAATAACGCCAAGGTATTTTGCACATTCACCAAAGGGAATTTCAATACCCCCTAAGGAAATAGGCCTAACCGTGGGAGTTTGCGATCGTTGCAGTACATGACTAATTCTGTCTTTGCAGGATTTACCCCAAGACCATTGTCTTTCGCCCATTTCTCAGTCATCCGGAGGGCCCTCTGAATAATATCTCTGATCGTGGATGGGAATTTTCCCCTGACTGCCAGAGCCACATCATCTGCGTATGCCACCACTTGTATCCTTTCTTTTTCTAGAGTAACCAGAAGGCTATTTATAGCAACATTCCAAAGAAGAGGTGATAGAACTCCTCCTTGGGGAGTGCCTCTGTTCACATACCTTTGTATGTTTGCTTGTCCTAGTGTGGCTGAAATACGTCTCTTCATTAGCAGTTCGTCTAACAGCCTGAGTATACATGGATCAACATTCAGAGTTGTCAGTCCATTTAATATCGAGCTCGGATGGACATTATTGAACGCCCCTTCGATGTCTAGAAACGCCACGATTGTGTATTCTTTGACAGATAGTGAGCTTTCAATAAAGCTGACTAGTTCATGTAGTGCGGTCTCAGTAGACCTGCCCTTCGAGTATGCATGCTGTCCTTTCGAGAACAACCTTGAATCGATTCTAGTTCTAAGATAAATATCTATCATCCTCTCCAGAGTCTTAAGTAGGAATGAGGATAAGCTGATTGGTCGGAAATCCTTCGCCCTCGAGTGAGAGGCTTTTCCCGCTTTAGGTATGAAAACGACTTTTGTTTCCCTCCACTTTCCTGGGATATATGATAAGTTGATACATCCTTTATATATCACTGACAACCAGGGGATAATTTTGTCAGTTACAGCTTGTAACTCCGCCGGAGTAATTCCATCAAGTCCGGGGGATTTGAATGGTCCAAAGCTATTTAGCGCCCATCTTATTCTAGTTTCCGATACAATTTCCTCGACAGGAAACGACCGCTGAGCAACTGTGGCACCGCCAGTACATGGTTCAACCGTCTGATTTCCAGGAAAATGTGTGTCCAATAGTACCTCCAGCGTCTCCTCACTGGACGTTGTCCAATTTCCCTCCGATGTTTTAATGAAACCTGGAGCGGAATTGGTGGATGCTAGAACCTTCCGTAGTCTGGAAGCCTCGGACGTATTCTCAATACTGCTGCAGTAGTCATTCCAAGAGTTATGCTGAGCCTTTCTCAGTTCTCGCTTGTATCCTCTCAGATTCCTCTTGTAAGCGTCCCAGTCCTCAGGGGCTCTGGTGGACTTTGCCTTGTTAAAGAGCTTCCTGCAGGATTTCCTCATATTACTTAATTCCGTAGACCACCATGGTGGTCGATGTTTCCCCCTTGGCTTTCCTCTAGGGCATGCAGCTTTCAGTGAGATGTTGAAGGCCTTAGTAATCCGCTCCACTGGGTGTTCGATATCTTGCACATTTCTCATATTTGTCTCTGTTATTTCCGGTATCATCATATTGAACGATTCCCTATACCTATTCCAGTCAGCTTTCCTAACATATATATACAGCACTAAGTTCGGCCGGGCCGAATCTTAAATACCCACCACCATGAACTAAATATTAGGGTTTCCTTTGAAATTTCAGGAGGGCTTGAGGACTTGAGGACACTTTCCGAAGATAAATTTAAAGATTTCAACTATGAGGACTATATCAGATTCTGGATTTTATATAACCATTTTTGTTTGAGTTTCAGAGGAATCTGGAAATTTTACATTGAATTTCAAGCAATTTTCATGATCAGTGCGCCTTCTACACCCTCAAGAAGTGCAGTCGGTCTAAATACCAGAATATTTACAATTTTAGGCAAATCAGATAAAAACTACGGTTTTTAGAAACACAAGAATTTAAATCGGGAGATCGTTCTTATGGGGGCTATACTTAAATATGGATCGATACTCACCGTTTTCGGCACACCTCTTTATGGCCCGAAATACCTCTAGATTTCCAATTTCAGACAAATTGGATAAAAATTACGGTTTCTATAAGCCCAAGACCCCAAATCGGGAGATCGGTCTATATGGGGGCCATACCAAAATATGGACCGATACTGACAATTTTTGGCACACGTATTTGTGGTCATACAAACCTCTAGATTTCCAATTTCAGGTAAATTAAATAAAAACTGCGGTTTCTATAAGCCCAAGAAGTAAAATCGGGAGATCGGTCTATATGGGGGCTATACCAAAACATGCACCGATACTCAGCATTTTTGGCACACCTCTTTATGGTCATAAAATACCTCTAGGTTTCAAATTTCAGGCAAATTGGATAAAAACTACGATTTCTATAAGCCCAAGACCCCAAATCGGGAGGTCGTTTTATATGGGGACTATATCAAAACCTGGACCGATATAGCCCATCTTCGAACTTGACCTGCCTGCAGACAAAAGATGAGTTTGTGCAAAATTTCAGCACGATTGCTTCATTATTGAAGACTGTAGCGTGATTACAACAGACAGACAGACAGACAGACAGACAGACAGACGGACATCTTTATATCGTCTTAGAATTTCTCCCTGATCAAGAATATATACTTTATATAGTCGGAAATCGATATTTCGATGTGTTACAAACGGAAATCATGTGGAAATCATGCTAACTTCCGAACGAAACAAGCTATGGACTTGAAACTTGGCACAAGTAGTTGTTATCGATATAGGTCGGATGGTATTGAAAATGGACCGCTTTTAGCTATAGCCCCGCACATAAACCGACCCTCAGATTTGGCTTGCGGAGGCCCCTGGAGCAGTTTTCATCCGAGTACGTCGAAATGTAGTACACGACGTTAGTATGTGCTCTCTAACAACTATGCAAAAAGTAGTACAATTCGTTCGTCATTACGTAGAGCCCCCATAAAAATCGTTCCCCATATTTTTGAGCTTCCTAGCCTCTTCGAAATGCAAATTTCACCGATCCGGTTGAAATTTGTTACGTAATGTTTGTATATGCCTCCTAGCCACCATACAAAAATCTATATCGGTTCATTATTATATATAGCCCTCATATAAACCAGGGCTATGGAGTCGGAATCTTGGATTCGGAGTCTGAAGATTTTGCTAGAGTCGGGGTCAGATGGGCTGAATCGATCAATTTTAATGCATACCATCATAAAAGTTTATTTGAAATATTTCGAACCATCGATTTTAATTTTTTAAATTATATTTTAAGACGATATAACTATATACGTATGTGGACGAAGATTGACCACACCGGACAATTTTGCTAACCTGATTTTTATACCCACCACCATAGGATGGGGGGTATATTAACTTTGTCATTCCGTTTGTAACACATCGAAATATTGCTCTAAGACCCCATAAAGTATATATATTCTGGGTCGTGGTGAAATTCTGAGTCGATCTGAGCATGTCCGTCCGTCCGTCCGTCCGTCCGTCCGTCCGTCCGTCTGTTGAAATCACGCTAACTTCCGAACGAAACAAACTATAGACTTGAAACTTGGCACAAGTAGTTGTTATTGATGTAGGTCGGATGGTATTGCAAATGGGCCATATCGGTCCACTTTTACGTATAGCCCCCATATAAACGGACCCCAAAATTTGGCTTGCGAGGCCTCTAAGAGAAGCAAATTTCATCCGATACGGCTGAAATTTGGTACATGGTGTTAGTATATGGTCTCTAACAACCATGCAAAAATTGGTCCACATCGGTCCATAATTATATATATCCCCCATATAAACCGATCCCCCGATTTGGCTTGCGAGGCCCCTAAGAGAAGCAAATTTCATTCGATCCGGCTGAAATTTGGTACATGGTGTTAGTATATGGTCTCTAACAGCCATGCAAAAATTGGTCCACATCGGTCCATAATTATATATAGCCCCCATATAAACCGATCCCCCGATTTGGCTTGCGAGGCCCCTAAGAGAAGTAAATTTCATCCGATCCGGCTGAAATTTGGTACATGGTGTCAGTATATGGTCTCTAATAACCATGCAAAAATTGGTCCACATCGGTCCATAATTATATATAGCCCCCATATAAACCGATCCCCCGATTTGGCTTGCGAGGCCTCTAAGAAAAGCAAATTTCATCCGATATGGCTGAAATTTGGTACGTGATGTTAGTATATGGTCTCTAACAACCATGCAAAAATTGGTCCACATCGGCTCATAATTATATATAGCCCCCATATAAACCGATCACCAGATTTGACCTCCGGAACCTCTTGGAAGACCAAAATTCATCTGATTCAGTTGAAATTTGGTACGTGGTGTTAATATATGGCCTCAAACTCCCATGCAAAAATTGGTCGATATCGGTCCATAATTATATATAGGCCCCATATAAACCGATCCCCAGATTTGACCTCCAGAGCCCCTTGGAAGAGCAAAATACTTCCCATTCGGTTGAAATTTGGTACGTGATGTTAGTATATGGTATCCAACAACCATGCAGGAATAAGAAGTTTTAAGATACCACAACCCAAGTAATTCGATTGTGGATGACAGTCTTTCGTAGAAGTTTCTACGCAATCCATGGTGGTGGGTACATAAGATTCGGCCTGGCCGAACTTGCGACCGTATATACTTGTTTCTTTTTTATTTGTAAAGTACAGATCGCAGTTTAGGTGTGATTATCTTCAAATTTGGCATAAATATTTATACTTGCTCAAAGACGACCCGCATTGAATTAGAAAAAAATCGGTTCAGATTTAGATATAGCTCCAATATACATAGTTCGCCCGATTTAGACTCATATGCACGGTTGCCACTCGATACAAAAATTATCTACCAAAATTTGACGAAAATTTTACCATAAAACTACTAATCAAAAAATCTGTTTTTGCAGAGTTTGATCAAATTTGGTGGTTATTATGAAAAAAAACTATTTGTTCGAAAGAAGTTTTTAATTATTTTATTTTAGAAGTTTATTTATTATTTTTTATCGCTCCTAATAGCGACAACTTATTTGAGTGTACAGATATCCCTTGAAACTTTGATAGTATGTCCTAAAACAAACATTACAAAATTTTAAAGTTATTTGTACAAAATATGTATATTTATAGAATATTTTGTTAAAATATTATTTCTATAGAAAATGTTGTCAAAATTGTATTTCTATAGAAAATTTTGTCAAAATTTTATTTCTATAGAAAATTTTGTCAAAATTTTATTTCTATAGAAAATGTTGTCCAAATTTTATTTATAAAGAAAATTTTGTCCAAATTTTATTTCTATAGAATCTTTTTGTCAAAATTTTATTTCTATAGAAAATTTTGTCAAAATTGTATTTCTATAGAAAATTTTGTCAAAATTTTATTTCAAAAGAAAATTTTTCCAAAATTTTATTTATATAGAAAATTTTTCCAATATTTTATTTTTATAGAAAATTTTTCCAAAATTATACCCTAAACCACACAAAATTTCTATATAAATTTTGCCAAAATTTCATTTATACAGAAAATCTTTGCAAAATTTTATTTCTATAGAAAATGTTGTCAAAATTTTATTTCCATAGAAAATTTTGTCAAAATTTTATTTGCATAGAAAATTTTGTCAAAATTTTATTTCTATAGAAAAATATAAACAATAAATTGTAAAAACTGTATTTCTATAGAAAAATTTGTCAAAATTTAATTTCTATAGAAAATTTTGTCAGAATTTTATTTCTATACAAAATTTTGTCAGAATTTTATTTATACAGAAATAAAAATAGGTGGAACTTACTCATAATGGACTTTGATACTATGAAGTGGCACAAAAATTATTTTTTATATAGAAAAATTTTATATAGAAAATTTTGCCAAAACTTTATTTATATAGAAAATTTGTCCAAAATATTATTTTTATAGAAAATTTTGCCAAAATTTTATATTGATAGAAAATTTTGCCAAAATTTTATTTTTATAGAAAATGTTTCCAAAATTATACCCTAAACCACAGAAAATTTCTATATAAATTTTGCCAAAATTTTATTTGTATAGAAAAATTTGTCAAAATTTTATTTTCATAGAAAATTTTGTTAACATTTTATTTCCATAGAAAAATTTGTCAAAATTTAATTTCTATAGAAAAATATAAAGAATAAATTGTAAAAATTTTATTTCTATAGAAAGTTTTGGCAAAATTTTCTATATAAATAAAATTTTGGCAAAATTTCCTACATAAATAAAATTTTAACAAAATTTTCTAAAAATATACATATTTTGTATAAATAACTTTAAAATTTTTTTATGTTTGCTTATGCCGGCTATCATAAATTCTATATATTAAAAAAAATAATTTTTGTGCCACTTCATAGTATCAAAGTCCATTATGAGTAAGTTCCACCTATTTTTACTTCTGTATAAATAAAATTCTGACAAAATTTTCTATAGAAATTAAATTTTGACAAATTTTTCTATAGAAATACAGTTTTTGCAATTTATTGTTTATATTTTTCTATAGAAATAAAATTTTTACAAAATTTTCTATGTATATTTTTAGAAAATTTTGTTAAAATTTTATTTATGTAGGAAATTTTGCCAAAATTTTATTTATATAGAAAATTTTGCCAAAACTTTATTTATATAAAAAATTTGTCCAAAATATTATTTTTATAGAAAATTTTGCCAAAATTTTATTTTGATAGAAAATTTTGCCAAAATTTTATTTTTATAGAAAATGTTTCCATGTTTATGTTTATATAAATTTTGCCAAAATTTTATTTCTATAGAAAAATTTGTCAAAATTTTATTTCTATAGAAAATTTTGTCAAAATTTTATTTCTATAGAAAATTTTGCCAAAATTTTATTTATATAGAAAATTTTCTCAATATGTAATCCAAAGAAAATTTTTTCAAAAATTTATTTCCATAGAAAATTTGTGAACTACTTCATAGCATGGGAGGAATATTTTGCAAAATCTTCCAAAATATCAAGAAGGCTACCAATCTACCAAACAGTAAAAAATTTACCATTTTTGGTAGAATTCTACCAACTGTGGCAACCGTGCTCATATGATAACCAAATCAAGTTGCCAACATTTTTCTTGTAGCATCGCCACTGCTATGTCGAAAACTTAAAAAAATTACTCAAATTTTCTTATACCTCTAATACATATCTATTGACTGATAAATCATAAATGCTCTTTTGCGAAGTTGCCTAAAAATTTCAAAATATTTTTCCAATTTTTTTACACTGTGCCACACTATGCTCCGTCCCAACATATCAGCCAATTTATATTTTATGTCTAGAGATTTTGTAGAAGTCTAACAAAATTTTGTCTATATCGGGTCAGGATTTGAGGTAGTATCGAAATGTAGATCTCAAAATGGCGCAGATATTATAGTCGGCCCCGCCCGACTTTCGACTTTCCTTACTTGTTTTTACTCTTACTTACGATTCAATAAAATTACTACTAATTGTACTCCTAGTGCAAAATTTCAACCAAATTGGGCTAAAATTCTGGCTTCTGGGGCCATACAAGCCCATATCGGACGAAAGATATATATGAGGGCTATATCCCTATCTGAACCGATTTCAATCAAATTTGACACACCTGACTATAGTACTTATTGTTCTCCTAGTGCAAAATGACAAGCAAATTAGGCTAAAATTCTGACTTTTGGGGCCATACAAGTCCATATCGGGCGAAAGATATATATGAGAGCTATATCTCAATCTGAACCGATTTCAATCAAATTTGGCCCACTTAACTACACTACCACGTTTTATGTTTGTGAAAAATTTCAAGCAAATCAGGGTAAAACTCTGGCTTCTGGGTCCATGTAAGTCCATATCGGGCGAAAGATATATATGAGAGCTATATCTCAATCTGAACCGATTTCAATCAAATTTGGCCCACTTTACTACACTACCACGTTGTATGTTTGTGAAAAATTTCAAGCAAATCAGGGTAAAACTCTGGCTTCTGGGTCCATGTAAGTCCATATCGGGCGAAAGATATATATGAGAGCTATATCTCAATCTTAACCGATTTCAATCAAATTTGGCATACTTAACTATACGACCACGTGTTATGTTTGTGCAAAATTTCAATCAAATTTTGGTTAAACTCTCGCTTCTGGGTCCATATAAGTCCATATTGGGCGAAAGATATATATGGGAGCAATATCTAAATCTGAACCGATTTCTTCCAAAATCAATAGGGTTCTATTCTGACCTAAAACAGTAACTTGTGCCAAATTTGAAGGCGATTGGACTTAAACTGCGACCTAGACATTGATCACAAAAATGTGTTCACAGACAGACGAACGGACGGACATGGCTAGATTGACTCAGGGATGATGAGCATTATTGCCAAAGACACCATGTGTCTATTTCATCTCCTTCTGGGTGTTGCAAACATATGTACTAACTTATAATACCCTGTCCCAATAGTATCTGTATTGTACTTCGTGCAGCGCTAAAGATATTTTAAAAATTTTTAAATTCTATTTTTCCTTCAACATATGACATTTTCTCAAACAAAAGAATTTTTTATACCCTAAACCACATAGTGGTCAGGGTATAATAAGTTTGATCGGCCAAAAAATGTGCCTACCAGAAATATTGATTTTAGACCCCATAAAATATATACCGATCGACTCAGAATCACCTCCCGAGTCGATCTAGCGCTTGGTGTCCGTCCGTCCGTCCGTCTGTCCATGTATTTGTTGTTCACAGGATTCCGGTCGCAATTATTAACCGATTTTGATGAAATTTGGTACAGAGAGTGCTTTGGGCACAAGGACGAACGCTATTGAATTTGGAAGAAATCGGATCAAATTTAGATATAGCTCCCATATATATGTATCGCCCGATTTCGACAAATGGGGTCACGTTGCGCGTTTTTTCAAACGGATCGTCACCAATTTTGGCAAAAGGTAATCTTTTCTATCGCCCTTCAAGTCTGCAAAATTTCATTCAAATCGGTTCAGATTTAGATATAGCTCTCATATATATGTATCGCCCGATTTTCCCAAATTTGGCCACAAAACCTCTATTTATCAACCGATCTTACTCAAAATTGGCTAAATATAATCTTCTATAGCACTAACTATATGTGCAAAAAATCATCGAAATCGGTTCAGATTTAGCTATAGCTCCCATATATATGTATAGCCCGATTTTCCCAAATTTGGCCATAGAACTCTTATTTATTAACCGATCTTACTAAAAGTTGGCTAGATCCAGTCCTCTATAGTACTAACTATATGTGCAAAATTTCATAGAAATCAGTTCAAATTTAGATATAGCTCTCATATATGTATCGCCCGATTTTGAAAAATTCGCCCTTATAACCTTGACCATACAGGCCTCATTTCGTAACTGATCTTACTCAAATCTTGCACAAGGTAACCTTTTGTGGTATTAATCAATCCCGCAAAATATTATGCAAATTAGTTCAGATTTAGATATAGCTTCCATATATAGGCATCGCTCGATTTTCCCAAATTTGGCCATAGTACTCTTATTTATTAACCAATCCCAACAAAATATCTCATTACCCGTTAATCTTGTAGGTAAGCCTATTTAAAAATTAATAACTACTTATTAATTGGCATCGCTTCGGATTACATTTACATACGCATGTCCTAGAAGGAAAGTACTTCTTCCCAGGCTTACTTTCGGCCATAAAATAAATAGTGCATTTAAAGCATATAATCACCTAATATGTAATGACTTATTCGCAGATACACCAAAGTTTGCAAAATAGCCATTTATTGTCTCAGCCAACCAAATCTCGAAACTATTGATTTCTATCGCCGATTACAATGGATCAAAATATGGCGAGTGATGCTGTAATAGGAGAACTACTTGAATAGAAACGAATATTGTATAAATAAACAAAAAATCTAATAAATAATCTAAATAAGATTACACGCAAATTAATTTCACACTTAAAATCTAAATAAATGTAGGTTGTTTAAGGGAGTTGGATTCGTGAATTACGTTATAATATATCCAATAGCCAATTCGCATAAGGTTCGACATCTACTAAAAGTGGATTTTAAGACTCTTTCTTATAAGGCAAATGGCATTTGAAATTTAGTTTAAGCGCAATTTGGAAGTGTAATGTGAATGAGGTATAAAAGGCATTTATTTAAAACATTATATGATAATGTGATTAAACACAATTATTATGAAATATTTGTGATAAAAATTTCTTAACGGAAAAATTTTCAGAATTACCGTTACATTACATATTCTTTTTGATTTTTTATGTAAGTGCTCGATTATGTTAATAATTATACCTAATGGTGCCATCATTTATTCTATTTTTTTAATTCGTTAACTACAACTGCCTAAAAATTTGAAAATAATAATTCGAAAATTACCGAGAAGTAATTATTTTTGTCATTACAAGTTAGTCATTATAACTCGCCGCAATGTAATGCAACGTGTAATGACAGCTTTACTCCTGGTAATGTCAATTGTAATGAGATGTCGTTACCTAGTTTTTGCTGGGATGTTACTCAAATTTCAAATTTTGATGTACTAGCCGATCGTACTTATACGTACTTGTAGCTCTTACATAAGAATATTGCTCGATTTTTACAAATTTGTATTTATTGCCCACACTAATTTAACGATTTTCTCTTTTTTAATAATGGACTCAATATTAGTGGCATACTAACTACGTAGGCGCAATATCAACATAGCCAGTGTTGCTAGAAGTAGGGGAAATTGCCTATATATAGGGACGTAGAGCCACAATGTAGGACATTTTCACTCAACACAATTTGTAATAATTTTTACATTTTGGTGGCTCTAGAGGAGGAAATTAGAAGCCGGCAAGGCTTGATCTTTAACAATGTGTGGTAAACTTTATTCCTGTAGAAAATTTTGTCAACATTTTATTTCTATAGAACATTTTGTCAAAATTGTATTTCTATAGAAATTATTTTCAAAATATTATTTCTATAAAAAATTTTCTAAAAATTTTATTTCTGTGGAATTTTTTCTCACAATTTTATTTCTATAGAATTTATTGTCAAAATTTTATTTCTATAGAAAAATTTCTCACAAAAATTTGTTTATAGAAACCTTTTCCAAAATTTTATTTTTATAGAGATTTAACAAAAAAGATTACTAATTTGGGTAGAATTCTACCAAGTGTGGCAACCGTGGTGGTAATACAAATTTATATTCTAAGTTAAATACGTTGCATATTCATGTTTTAAGATAATAAAGTACTTAGAACAATTTTTGTTTTGTAAATTTTTTTAAATTTAACGAAAAATATAGTAGGGAAAATTGTTTGTGAATGTATGGGAAAGTAGGGAACTTTTTTTGTCCTTGTAGGGTAAACCGAACATTTTCCATGGCAACATTGACTATGAGCTATAGTCAGATTGACACAAAGCACCCATAGACATGTACCCCTTAATTTTCTTAAATATGCAACTGCGGTTTATCTCCCAGACCTATATGTTACCCCACAAGTGCTTATGATTACTAATTCTATAATGGTGGGTATGATATAGTCGGCCCCGCCCGACGTTCTACTTTACTTACTTGTTTTTTTTAGTTTTGGATTTTTTTTCTAATAGGCTTTTTGGTCAGTAGTTTTTATTTTTTTAGTAAATAAAACGATGTGTTTTCATTTTATTTTTTTTTTTTTTTGACGATTCGCTGGTATGGGTTTTCAGCTTCATCACGAGAGTGTATTTATTTTGGATTTTGATTCTGTTACATTATAAAAATTACTTATATTACTATAAAACTGGACAACACGACACTAATAATATAATAATATAAATAATTGCACAATGTGAGGGAGTCAAGTCTAAATTTAATACTTGTTTCATCAATGTCAAAAGCAAAATTGCTTCGACTCCATAGCCCTGATATAAACCAATTCCCAGATATGACATACAGGACATCTTGGAGGAGAAAATTTCATGCAATCCGGTTACGTGATATTGGTATTTGTTATTTAACAACCGCGCACAAATTTTTCCATATCGATCGATAGTCCATAAAATTATTCCGATTCTGGAAAATAAAATGTTGTTATAGCAACTCTCTTTCTATGTTACATATCGTCATCTATTAGCTATTAACATTTGTACAAAGAACATAAACATATTTGAGTTTTACTACTACATAAATATTCCTTGTATCCAATTCTTCCTCTTCTGAAATCCAACAATATTGCATCATCAAAAAGTTGCACTTGTAATGGACACAATGTGAAAAAATGAAATTCTCTTGTAAATTGAGTTCAGTAGTTCTTGGGGATATTTGTCAGTTGGTCAGGAAGTTTGCTTATTGGGATTTGGGTGGGCTGTAAGACAATTTCAAATAGCAGTGATGTTTATCTTGAGCACACATGGTCCCAAACTTGAGCAAGCACAAACATGTACACAACAAAATTGGTTTATTTAATTCAATTTTGCTCTTATCCTCAACTCGTCCTTTGAGGGCTGTGTTAACTGCAATCGAATATGGTATTTACTAAGTATTTCCAAATTCACTTGAGCAGAAACATTTGTTTAATTTCCATTTCCCAGGGTAAGAGTTCATATGATACGTTTTAGTTTTCCTTAATGCACAGGGAGAAACACACAAAGAGCATATGTATGCAAAATTTAAATATATGCAATATTCATTAATAATTAAAAATTCTCATATCAAATAATATTTGAAATATTTTTTATTTGGTTGCTTTTTCTGTAGAAAGAAGGAAAATCTTGGTTTCAAGGATTGGTTTCAAGAAAATTTGATAGTTTGATAAAAGAAAATGCATATATATTGCTGCCTTTGTGTTTATAAGGGGTCCTCCAATAAGATGGGTCGTGGTGAAATTCTTAGTCGATCTGAGCATGTCCGTCCGTCTGTTGAAATCACGCTAACTTCCGAACGAAACAAGCTATCGACGTGAAACTTGTCACATGTAGTTGTTATTGATGTAGGTCGGATGGTATTGCAAATGGGCCATATCGGACCACTTTTACGTATAGCCCCCATATAAACGGACCCTCAGATTTGGCTGGCGAAGCCTCTAAGAGTAGGATATTTCATCCGATCCGGTTGAAATTTGGTACATGGTGTTAGTATATAGTCTCTAACAACCATGCAAAAATTGGACCATATCGGTACATAATTATATATAGCCTCCGTATAAACCGATCCCCATATTTGGCTTGCGGAGCCTCTAATAGAAGCAAATTTCATCTGATCCGGCTGAAATTTGGTACATATAAACCGATCCCCAAATTTGGCCTCCGGAGCCTCATGGATGAGCAAAACTCATCCGATTCGCTTAAAATTTGGTACGTGCTGTTAGTATATGCAGGAATTGGTTTATATCGGTAAATAATTATATGTAGCTTCCATATAAACTGATCCCCAGATTTGACCGCCGAAGCCCCTTGGAAGAGCAAAATTCATACGATCCGGTTGAAATTTGGTAGGTGGTGTTAGTATATGGTCTCTAACAACCATGCAAAAATTGGTCCATACCGGTCTTAATTATATATAACCCCCAAATATACCGATCCCGAGATTTGGTTTTGGAGCCTCTTGGAGGAGCAAATTTCATCCGAGTAAGTTGAAATTTGGTACGTGGTGAAATTTGGTACATTGCGCTAGTATATGACCACTACAACCATGCCAAAATTAGTCCATATCGGTCTATAGTTATACATAGTCGATCCCCAAAAATAATCAACCAAAATTTTATTTATATAGAAAATTTTCTCCAAAATTTATTGGCTGATAAGTCCCCGGTCTAACAAAGAAAAACACATTTTTTTGTCAAAATTCGTTTTTGTTATTTAACATAGTTCCCTTCAAGAGCGATACAACGATTATAACGACCTTCCAATTTTTTGATACCATTTTGGTAGTACTCCTTCGGTTTTGCCTCAAAATAGGCCTCAGTTTCGGCGATCACCTCTTCATTGCGAGCATCCTTTTCAGATCTGAGAACAAGAAAAAGTCGCTGGGGGCCAGATCTGGAGAATACGGTGGTTGGGGAAGCAATTCGAAGCCCAATTCATGAATTTTTGCCATAGTTCTCAATGACTTGTGGGACGGTGCGTTGTCTTGGAGGAACAACACTTTTTATACCCTCCACCATAGGATGGGGGATATATTAACTTTGTCATTCCGTTTGTGACGCATCGAAATATTGCACTAAGATTGCCCCATAAAGTATATATATTCTGGGTCGTGGTGAAATTCTGAGTCGATCTGAACATTTCCGTCCGTCTGTTGAAATCACGCTAAGTTCCGATCGAAACAAGCTATCGACTTGAAACTTGGCACAAGTAGTTGTTAGTGATGTATGTCAGATGGTATTACAAATGGACCACATCGGTCCACTTTTACGTATAGCCCCCATATAAACGGACCCCCAAATTTGGCTTGCGAGGCCTCTAAGAGAAGCAATTTCCATCCGATCCGGCTGAAATTTGGTACATGGTGTTAGTATACGGTCTCTAACAACCATGCAAAAAATTGGTCCACATCAGTCCATAATTATATATAGCCCCCATATAAACCGATCTCCCGATTTGACATGCAGAGCCTCTAAGAGAAACAATTTTCATCCGATAAGGTCTCTAACAATCATGCAAAAATTGGTCCATAGCGGTCCATAATTATATATAGATGCCATATAAACCGATCCCCCGATTTGGCTTGCGGAGCCTCTAAGAGAAGCAAATTTCATCCGATCCGGCTGAAATTTAGTACATGGTGTTAATATATGGTCTCTAACAACCATGCAAAAATTGGTTCACATCGGTCTTTAATTATATATAGCCCCCATATAAACCGATTCCCCGATTTGGCTTGCGGAGCCTCTAAGAGAAGCAAATTTCATCCGATCCGGCTGAAATTTGGTACATGGTGTTAGTATATGGTCTCTAACAACCATGCAAAAATTGGTCCATATTGGTCCATAATTATATATAGCCCTCATATAAACCGATCACCAGATTTGACCTTCGGAGCCTCTTGGAAGACCAAGAGGTACGTGATGTTAATATATGGCACAAAAAACACCCATGCAAAAAGTGGTCGATATCGGTCCATAATTATATATAGGCCCCATATAAACCGATCCCCAGATTTGACCTCCGGAGCACCTTGGAAGAGCAAAATTCTTCCCATGCGGTTGAAATTTGGTACGTGATGTTAATTAGGGTATCCAACAACCATGCAGGAATTAGTTCCTATCAGTCCATAATAATATATAGCTCCCGTATAAACCGATCCCCACATTTGACCTCCGATGCCTTTTGGAGAAGCAAAATTCATCCGAAGCAAAATTCATCATATGGGGCGTTTTGCCGCGATTTCGACCTTCAAACGCTGCAATAACGCCATGTAGTAGTCACAATATAATCGATCGATAAAATTATTCCATGCGCATCCCAAAAAACAGAGGCCATTACATTGGCAGCGGACTTTTGAGTCTTTCCACGCTTCGGAGACGGTTCACCGGTCGCTGTCTACTCAGCCGACTATCGATTGGACTCAGGAGTGAAGTGGTGGAGCCATGTTTCATCCATTGTCACATATCGACGGAAAAACTCGTGTGTATTACGAGTTAACAGCTGCAAACACCGCTCAGAATCATCAACACGTTGTTGTTTTTGGTCAAATGTGAGCTCGCGCGGCACCCATTTTGCACGGAGCTTCCGCATATCCAAATATTGATGAACGATATGACCAACACGTTCCTTTGGTATCTTTAAGGCCTCTGCTATCTCGATCAACTCGATTTTACGGTCATTCAAAATCATTTTGTGAATTTTTTTGATGTTTTCGTCTGTAACCACCTCTTTCGGGCGTTCACTGCGTTCACCGTCCTCCGTGCTCATTTCACCACGCTTGAATTTTGCATACCAATCAATTATTATTGATTTCCCTGGGGCAGAGTCCGGACTCATTATCAAGCCAAGTTTTTGCTTCCAGCGTATTTTTTCCCTTCAGAAAACAGTATTTTATCAAAACACGAAATTCCTTTTTTTTCCATTTTTTTTTACAATAACAAAAGTTGCTTCACAAAAGACGCTCTATCTCACAAACTAATTAACTTACAGACGTCAAATTTTGACACGAATCATTTGAAGGTTGGTACTATATAAAAATAGTCTGTATTTAATACTAGCGACGTCAGACAGGGGACTTATCAGCCAACCTGTTATGCAATCCATGGTGGAGGGTACATAAGATTCGGCCTGGCCGAACTTACGGCCGTGTATAGTTGTTACTTAGATACATTGTTTTTCGCTATATCTACCGATTTTATTTGAATTCAACACAGATTAAATATTTGTCCCATATACATAGATGACAAAGACTCCCTACACTATTTTAGAAATATTGTTTTGGGGGTAAAATCTTAGGTATGTAAATCGATTCTGTTTAATAATATGTGAATATAAATTTTTTATACATAGTCCTAGTAATTTTGATGGCCTTCAAATGGTATCACAAATATTAGCCTATAAAATTCTGAAGAGTATATTGAAGTCGGCCCCATCCGATTTGAAACTTTCTTTCATTTGTTTTCAAGGAAGTGCAATTTGTTGTGGTGCATTTTTCCTTACATTTTTTTATTTAATGTAAATTTCCAATACTGGAAATGCAACATAAAGTCAAAACTATTGAGTAAATTTAACCAAGCACTTAGTTTGAAAATATATTGATATTGATCAAATGATGTACCTACATAGTTGCCAATGAATATTCAATGGCACATCAATAACAAACAAAACAACATGTTTTGTTTCTAACAACTTGACAATTTCTGAAAAAAAAAAACAACAAACAAGATATCTTAAAACCAAATCAAATTTGATAGTACTCGTATTAAGATCCTGTGGAACTACTCATACTGCTCCTTTTTTGCTTATATGTTAACTAGCAGTCAAACATTTTTTATTAGTTTATTCACGTACTGTTTGTATATGGCCAAATAAGAAATAATTTTTTACAAAATATTTCGTATAAATTTAAAACAAAATTTTTAAGTAAAACACAAGAAATACAGCGTAACAAAAACATAAAGAAAATCCTACAACCATAGCTATCAACAATATTCTAGTCATAGTCATATTTAGCTGAAGTCTTTTGTCATTGTCGTGCATAGAAATATGGACAATAGAAAAGACATTATCATTGTTGGTATGACACACATATACACAATCACGTTCGGTAACAGCAACAGCTTTTAACAAAAAAAAAAAAAAAAAAAAAAAAAAAAAACGTAATTTAATTTTTCAATATGAATAAAAGCAACAGCAACAAGGGTTCCACAACAACAATGAGGACACGGAAAACAGAAGCGGCAATAGCAACAAAAAGGAAAGCAATTTTTCACTCTTTTAAACAAGGCCTTTGATCTTAGCCATTATTTTTCCTTGGCGTTAAATGTTTGCTAGCGTTTTGGTTCTGTTGTTGGCATTCAACAACAATAACTGCCAAGTTGCAAATTGTTTTTCAACATTTATTACGAGCAGAAATTTAGAAAACAAACATCCAAAAACAAACACCCGCACTGGCACCGGCACTCACACACTGACACACACATTCACAAGATAATATTTCTTGTTGTTACTAACACATATATGGGGATTTTAAAACCCATGAGGAATAGAGAAAAATTAAATTTTTTTGAAGAAATAATGTGTAAGACTAAGATATATTAGAGATAGTAATGTGAATCAAAAAATCGATTGTTCGGAACTTTTTAATTAGAAAAACCATTAGATAATACCGCCGCAGAGTTAAAGTTACAAACAAATAAGAAAAGTCTTAAGTCGTGCGGGGCCGACTATATTATACCCTGCACAATTTTCTAGATCCACATTTTCCATACCATATCAAATCCGTCAAATGTGTTGGGTGGTATATATAAGGGTTTGTCCCCAAATTACATACATTTAAATATGACTCGACCTGGACAAAAATTGTTAGACTTCTACAAAATCTATAGAATTCAAATTTAAGTCTTCTAAAGCCTTGGGGTGGAACACAATGTTAATCAAAAACAAGTATATACGGCCGTAAGTTCGGCCAGGCCGAAGCTTATGTACCCTCCATCATGGATTGCCTAGAAACTTCATCTAAACACTGCCATTCACAATCGAATTACTTAAGTTGCGGTAACGCTTGAAGATGGCAAGGTATCTTAAAACCTCCTCTTCTAAATTGTATGTAAGTCCATACGTATATATTAAATCAAAAAAGATCGATCCAATACGTATATAATTCAGTTTGACAAAGTAGACGTAAAATTTTGACACAATTTTCTACAGAAATAAAATTTTAACAAAATTTTCTATAGAAATGAACCGATATGGACCAATTTTTGTGTGATTGGACCAATTTTGGTATGGTTGTTAGTGACCATATACTAACACCACGTGCCTAGTTTGAACCGGATTGGATGAATTGTGCTCCTCCAAGAGGCTCCGGAGGTCAAATCTGGAGAATATTTTATATGGGGACTATATATAATTAGGGACCGATATGGACCAATTCTGGCACGGTTGTTAAAGATCATATACTAACACCATGTTCCAAATTACAACCGGATTGGATGAAATTTGCTTCTCTTGGAGACTTCGCAAGCCAAATCTGGGGATCGGTTTATATGGGGGCTATATATAATTATGAACCGATGTGGACCAATTTTTGCATGGTTGTTAGAGACCACATACCAATATCATGTACCAAACTTCAGGCGGATCGGATGAAATTTGCTTCTATTTGAGGCTCCGCAACCTAAATCTGGGGATCGGTTTATATGGACGCCATATATAATTAAGGACCGATGTAGACCAATTTTTGCACGGTTGTTAGAGACCATATACCAATACCATGTACCAAATTTCAGCCGGATCGGATGCAATTTGCCCCTCTTTGAGGCTTCGCAAGCCAAATCTGGAGATCGGTTTATATGGGGTCTATATATAATTATGGACCGATATGGACCAATTTTTGCATGGTTGTTAGAGACCATATACCCACACCATGTACCAAATTTCAGCCGGATCGGATGAAATTTGCTTCTCTTTGAGGCTCCTCAAGCCAAATCTGGGGATCGGTTTATATGGGGGCTATATATAATTATGGACCGATGTGGACCAATTTTTGCACGATTGTTAGAGACCATATACCAACACCACGTACTAAATTTCAGTCGAATCGGATGAAATATGCTTCTCTTAGAGGCTCCACAAGCCAAATTTGGGGATCGGTTTATATGGGGGCTATATATAATTAAGGACCGATATGGACCAATTTTTGCATGGTTGTTAGATACCATATACCAACATCATATACCAAATTTCAGCGAGATCGGATGAAATTTGCTTCTATTTTAGGCTCCGCAAGCCAAATCTGGAGATCGGTTTATATGGGGGCTATATATAATTATGGACCGATGTCGACAAATTTTTGCATGGTTGTTAGAGACCATATACCAACACCATATACCAAATTTCAGCCGGATCGGATGAAATATGCTTCTGTTAGAGGCTCCACAAGCCAAATCTGAGGGTCCCTTTATATGGGGGCTATACGTAAAAGTGGACCGATATGGCCCATTTTCAATACCATCCGACATCGATAACAACTACTTGTGCCAAGTTTCAAGTCGATAGCTTGTTTCGTTCGGAAGTTAGCGTGATTTCAACAGACGGACGGACGGACGGACGGACGGACATGCTTAGATCGACTCAGAATTTCACCACGACCCAGAATATATATACTTTATGGTGTCTTAGAGCAATATTTCGATGTGTTACAAACGGAATGACAAAGTTAATATACCCCCATCCTATGATGGAGGGTATAACAAATATATACAGCACTAAGTCCTTCTACACCCTCAAGAAGTGAAGTCGGTCTATATGGAGGCATTACCAAATGGACCGATAAAAACTTAATTCGATACACGTTTTTGTGAGCCTAAAATACCAGAATATTTACAATTTCAGGCAAATCATATAAGAACTTCTAGAAACCCAAGGAGTTAAATCGGGAGATCGTTCCTATGGGGGCTACACTAAAATATGGACCGATACTCACCGTTTTCGGCACACCTCTTTATGACCCGAAAATACCTCTAGGTTTCCAATTTCAGGCAAATAGGATAAAAACTTCGGATTCTAGAAGCCCAAGAAGTAAAATCGGGAAATCGATCTATATGGGGGCTATACCAAAATATGGACCGATACTCACCATTTTTGGGAGATCGGTCTATATGGGGGCTATACCAAAATGTGGACCGATGCTCACAATGTTTGGCACACGTATTTGTGGTCCTACAATACCTCTAGATTTCCAATTTCAGGTAAATTTAATAAAAACTGAGGTTTCTATAAGCCAAAGAAGTAAAATCGGGAGATCGGTCCATATGGGGCTATACCAAAATATGGACCGATACTCACAATTTTTGGCACACGTATTTGTGGTACTACAATGCCTCTAGATTTCCAATTTCAGGTAAATTTAATAAAAACTGCGGTTTCTATAAGCCCAAGAAATAAAATCGGGAGATCGGTCTATATGGGGGCTATACCAAAACATGGACCGATACTCACCATTTTTGGGACACCTCTTTATGGTCATAAAATACATCTAGATTTCAAATTCCAGGCAAATTGGGTAAAAACTACGATTTCTATAAGCCCAAGACCCCAAATCGGGAGGTCGGTTTATATGGGGACTATATCTAAACCTGGGCCGATATAGCCCATCTTCGAACTTGACCTGCCTGCGGGCAAAAGACGAGCTTGTGCAAAATTTCAGCACGATTGCTTTATTATTGAAGACTGTAGCGTGATTACAACAGACAGACAGACAGACGGACATCGTTATATCGTCTTAGAATTTCTCCCTGATGAAGAATATATATACTTTATATAGTCGGAAATCGATATTTCGATGTGTTACAAACGGAATGATAAACTTATTATACCCCCGCCACCATTCTATGGTGGTGGGTATAACAAGTAAGGAAAGTCTAAAGTCGGGCGGGGCTGATTATATTATAACCTGCACTTTGTAAATCCACATTTTCGATTAAATCCGTCAAATGTGTTGGGTGCTATACGAGGACGGTTCGGAAACTTCTTAGCCTATCAACGAAAGAGAATAGTTAGTTTTTCAAAGATATTTTTATTTTTCAATATAATCTCCTAAAATTTCAATACACTTAGTCCAACGTTTTTCTAGCAATTCTATCCCTTGATTAAAATAGTTTTCTCAAGGTCTTCAAAATAGTGATTTACAACTGTAATTGCATCTTCATTTGAGGTTAAACGCTAGCAAGGATTTTTTAGATTTGGGAACAAGTAAAAGTCACTGGGAGCTAAATCAGGAGGTGGGCGGTCAAGCAACTCGTAAAACACTCTTGTGCGCTGGTCGTTGTCTTGATGAAAAACTATTTTTTTGTGTTGTAAACCAGGACGTTTTTCTTGAATTTGTACATTTAATTGATCCAAAAGGTTGCAATGCCAGTAGTACTCTGAATTTATTGTTTTACCCTTGTGCAGATAGTCAATCAATAAAATACCTTTGAAGTCCCAAAAAACCGTTGCCATAACCTTACCAGCCGATTTAATTGTTTTTGCCTTCTTTGTTGCACTTCCTCCAGCTTCAGTCCATTGTTTGGATTGTTCTTTTGTCTCTGGAGTATAGTGGTGGATCCATGTTTCATCAACAGTGCGGCACCCATCTTGCAGACAGCTTTTTCATCTGTAGTTCTTCATGCAAAATTAAATGGACTCGATCATTTGAGTGCCCATGATATTAGCAATTTCAAACACTTTTATTCGTCGATCATTTAATTTTTTTTGTTTTTGGACGTCCACTACGTGGTTCAGTCTGACCCTAAACAGAATACTAAATTTGAAGTCGATTGGACTAAACCTGTGACCTGGACTTTGATTACAAAAATGTGTTCACAGACAGACGGACGGGAATTGAGCATTTAGTGTTTTTACAGCCTACAGTCTGTTTGGCATTGAGTGGGCTAACCCTAGCCCGCTGACGGCATGTAAATGACGTTTGAAATCTCATATTTATTGAAGAAAATATACACAAAGTAGATAATTTAAATATAATAAAGAATAATTTGGCCGAATCTGCACAAAAAAAAATATGGATTTGTGTCCAAGCATTCGTCCCATATTGTTAAAGAATAATTTCTATACAGCACCAAAAAAGTATTCCGTAGAGCCCGGACTTGAATCCAATTGAAAACCTGTTGTCATATAAGAAAATAAAGCTGAAAAACTTCAAAATTTCTAGCAGAGAAACGCTCAAAAACGTCCTTATGGATATATGGAGCTCAAATCCCGTAGATAAGACGAAAACCCTAGACCAAAGGCCAAAGGCAACCATACAAAATATTAAAAAACAAATTACTGAAACATATATATTTAATTCATATTTTTTATATCGTTTCATAAATTGTTTCAAATAGATTGGAATTAGAGGTGTGCACGTGAGTAATAGTTTACTCACGCTCACCACGGCAAAATCTTACTCACGCACACTCACGCACGATATTGTTTGGTAGGACTCACGCTCACGCAGACTCGCGAAAAGAAAATTTGTACTCACTCACACCCACGCACGAAAATGTCGTAACTCACGAAAAATACCGTGACTCACGAAAAATATCGTGACTCACGAAAAATGTCGTGACTCACGAATAATCTTTTGAGTAATTTACCTTAGCGACGCACAGTGGGTTAGAGTAGCTTATTTTCTTGGATCAAATCAGGGAAGCTATGTTAGGATAATTTTTCTTTATTTTTCAGTTAATGCCATTAAAATAAGTTTAAAAAAATGTTTTCTAAGTATATTTGAGTATAATTTTATTAAGTAATCCCAAATATCAGTGTAGGTATATAGTGCAAGGAGTACAGTATGAGAACTTAAATATTGCATTTTATACATCTTAAAGTTAATCATCCACATCATCATCATTATCATCATCGTTATCGTTATCATCATCATCATTATCATCATCCGCAGCATCAGCAACTTCAACATCACTGAAATAGTTCTTGTTCGGAGCTGCAGGTACAATTAAATCAATTGCCTCCTCTGGCAATCACTATTTGTCAAAACAAAGATTATTATTAAAATAAACAAAAACAAAATATTATTGTAATAAAGTATATTATTAAAAGAAACAAAAATAACAACATTAATATACGGAAAAGAAGAGCACAAATAAATAGAAAAAGTAACATGAAAAACAACAAAACACAACACACAACAACAGCACCAGTCGCGATATCAATGTGACTTTTAGCTAATTTGACTGCTGCAACATTTGTATTAAACAATGCATGGCTTCTAAAAAGCACAAAAGGGCAGCGTAAAATTTTACAATATAACACAGATTTATGTCCTCTTTAATATAAACTACAAATTATGACACGAATGTGGACGAATAATAACTATATATCCATTTAAAATATAAAAATATTATTTTTTTGCATTTTCAATATAAATAACTGCATCTAAATCACTTCCACACATAATTTGAGACACAAATGTTAACGACGTATTTGCAAAATAACCTGAACTTGATGGTTCCATTGAAAAATATTTAACTTTTACACTACTTTTTAAAATAAATAAAATTTTCAAAAATTTCTATGAAGTTTGACTTTGAAGTTTCACTACAAAAACACCAGACCACTTGTGACATTTATTTTAACGACAAGTGATGTAAAATTTTATATACTGTAACAATGTGCAACAAATTTTAACGGTACTTAATTTTTGTTTTTTTTTTAATTAATCCAAGAAAACAGGCTATTCTAACCCTGTGTGCGACGGGTCTGAAAACAAAAGCATTATTAAAATCGAGAGCGTTATTACACTCTTAACAACCCAGGTGTCACTAAAATTGAAAATGAATTTAACTCTTAAGAGTTTTATTTTGGTGAACGGGATTATTTTCGTGAGCGTAAATCTTTACTCACGCACAATCACGATGATAATATCTTCGTGACTCACGCTCACGCACGACATTTTGGTTTGTTAATCATGCTCACGCACACTCACGCCGTTGCCATGAGCGTGAGTCACGAAAATTTTCGTGTTACGTGCACACCTCTAATTGGAATACATTTTTATACCCTGCGCCACACTGTGGAACAGGGTATTATAAGTTAGTGCATATGTTTGCAACACCCAGAAGGAGACGAGGTAGACATTTGGTGTCTTTGGCAATAATGCTCAGGGTGGGTCGATATAGCCATGTCCGTCTGTCCGTCCGTCGGTCTGTGAACACATTTTTGTGATCAAAGCCTAGGTCGCAGTTTATGTCCAATAGCCTTCAAATTTGGCACAAGTTCCTGTTTTTGGTCAGAATAGAACTCTATTGATTTTGGAAGAAATCGGTTCAGATTTAGATATAGCTCCCATATATATCTTTCGCCCGATATGGACTACTATGGACCCAGAAGCCTGAGTTTCGCCCAAATTTGATTGAAATTTTGCACAAAAATAACACTTGGTCGTATAGTCAAGTGTACAAAATTTGATTGAAATCGGTTCAGATTTAGATATAGCTCCAGCTATATGGCCCCAGCAGCCAGAGTTTTACCCTAGTTTGCTTGAAATTTTGCACCAGAAGAACAATAAGTACTATAGTCAGGTGTGCCAAATTTGGTTGAAATCTGTTCAGATTGAGATATAGCTCTCATATATATCCTTCTTCCGATATGAACTTATATGGCCCCAGAAGCCAGAATTTTAGCCCAGTTTGGTTGAAATTTTGCAATAGGAGTACATTTAGTAGTGTAGTCTAAATTTTATTGAAATCGGTTCAGATTTATATATAGCTCCCATATATATCTTTCGCCCGATTTTCCGTCATATATATCCCAACCCAATATATTTAACGGATTTGATATGGTATCGAAAATGTGGATATACAAAGTGGTGCAGGGTATAATATTGTCGGCTCCGCCCTACTTTAGAATTTCTTTACTTGTTATACCCTCCACCATAGGATGGGGGGTATATTAACTTTGTCATTCCGTTTGTAACACATCGAAATATTCCTCTAAGACCCCATAAAATATATATATTCTGGGTCGTGGTGAAATTCTGAGTCGATCTGAGCATGTCCGTCCGTCCGTCCGTCTGTTGAAATCACGCTAACTTCCGAACGAAACAACCTATCGACTTAAAACATGGCACAAGTAGTTGCTATTGTTGTAGGCATTAGCGTAGCTAGACAATTTTCCTAGGGGGGGCTATAGCCCCCCTAGCTAAAACTTTATAGACTGAACTTATAGGCTCAACTAATGTTTTATTTCATAAAATTGAATAAAGAAATAGACATCAAAATAACTCGACAATCAATTTATAAGAAAGCAACTAAAAGTACCCTACGGGAAATTGGTGCAAATTGCCACTGACGGACCTATCACAGAACTGGTATCTGTGCTCCAGTTAGTTGCAATTTTCACATATAGTGAAATAAAATGATCAGAATAACCTTTTGTTTTTTTTTTTCATTTCGGGTTCGATTAGGAGCCCAAATTGAAAGAGATTTCTAAGAGTTTGTCCGAGACTGGTTCCTGAGGACCTGTTTATGGGTTGCTCCTGCTAAATTGTCCCAGGACGTGTCCTTTGGGATGAGTCGAAGATGCGTCCTAAAATGTAAGTTTACTCCGTCAATGACAAACCCATGTTAAAGAGGACGGTCCCTTCCATACGTTTTGATCAGAACTGGGACTGGTCCAAACACACCAGGGACTAGTCCTGTAGCAGTTCTGTGGTTGATCCATTTCCCGTAGGGTAGTTCCACACTTTTCCCAGCAAAAAATTGGGAGTTGTTCTAAAGGCACAACTTTAAAAGCACTTCCAAAAATGTCCTCACAAAGAAGTTAACTATTTTAACTACAAGGAAATTTTTTTACTTAATTTTTATATATTTTAATGCGTAATTTTTTGTTTTCTGTTTTCAAATAGTTAAAAAAAGAGTAAGAATAAATGAAACGGTACAAATTATTCAAATTTTGCCACAAAAATGCTAAATCCATTATAGAAAAATCGATAATATTTGAAAAAACGTTTCAAACAAGCGTTAGAATGCATTAAAAATCATAAAAAAGTATAAAAATTATTTATTTAGGAAAATATCACAAAATTTTTAATTCACATTCCAAACACTGAATTCGGATCACAGTTTAAGAAGTGATGCAACGGTTGTTGAAACGGTGGACATTCGTTCTATGAAAAGTTCTTATTACATTCATCGCTTCTCCGCCAATTTTGTACCACTTCCAGACCCAAAAAGAACATTTTCATTTCTTTTTTGGAGACGCTTTTTTGCAGCATTATTAAGATATTAATTTATGAAAGAATAGATTTAATATCAATTACTATTTTTTATTCAACTAAATCATAAGGTCAACCACAGCTTTATTTCATAAATATCGGAATTCTACCACAAGCCAACTAATTCGATTGTACATGAAAGTCTTTAGTGGAACTTTGTGCGTTGTACGAGTATATACTTGTTTAATTTTTATAAAAATGTAAAATCGTAAATAGGTTTTCAAATTCTGGGGGGGCTAAAATTTTTCTGGGGGGGTCTAAGCCCCCTCCCCAGAGGCCTTCCTACGCTTATGGTTGTAGGTCTGATGGTATTGCAAATGGGCCATATCGGTATAGCCCCCATATAAACCGATCCCCCGATTTGGCTTGCGAGGCCTCTACGAGAAGCAAATTTCATCCGATCCGGCTGAAATTTGCTACATGGTGTTACCATATGGTCTCTAACAACCGTGCAAAAATTGGTGTACATCGGTCCATAATTATATATAGCCCCCATATAAACCGATCCCCCTATTTGGCTTGCGAGGCCTCTAAGAGAAGCAAATTTCATCCGATCCGGCTGAAATTTGGTAAATGGTGTTAGTATACGGTATCTAACAACCATGCAAAAATTGGTGTACATCGGTCCATAATTATATATAGCCCCCATATAAACCGATCCCCCGATTTGGCTTGCGAGTCCTCTAAGAGAAGCAAATTTCATCCGATCCGGCTGAAATTTGTTAAATGGTGTTAGTATACGGTCTCTAACAATCATGCAAAAATTGGTCCACATCGGTCCGCAATTATATATAGCCCCCATATAAACCGATCACCAGATTTGACCTCCGGAGCCTCTTGGAAGGCCAAAATTCATCTGATTCAGTTGAAATTCGGTACGTGGTGTTAATATATGGCCTCAAACTCCCATGCAAAAATTGGTCAGTATCGGTCCATAATTATATGTAGCCCCCATATAAACCGATCCCCAGATTTGACCACCGGAGCCTCTTAGAGGAGCAAAATTCATCCGATCAGGTTGAAATTTGGTACGTGGTGTTGGTATATGGTCTCTACCAACCATGCAAGAATTGGTGCATATCGGTCTACAATTATATATAGCCCCCATATAAATCGATCCCCAGATTTCACCTCCTAAGCCTCTTGGAGGAGCAAAATTCATCCGATCCGCTAGAAATTTGGAGCGTGGTGTTAGAATGTGGTATCTAACAAACACGCAAGATTTTGTCCATATTGGTCCATAATTATGTATAGCCCCCATACAAATCGATCCCCAGATTTGACCTCCGGAGCCTATTGGAGGAGCAAACTTCATCCGATCCGGTTCAGATTTGCAACGTGTCAGTATATGGCCGCTAATAACCATGCCAAAATTGGCCCATATCGGTCTATAGTTATATATAGCCGATCCCCAATCACACAAAAATTGGTCCATATCGGTTCATAATAATGGTTGCCACTCGAGCCAAAAAAAAAAAAATCTACAAAAATTTTATTTTTATAGAAAATTTTGTCAAAATGTTATTTCTATAGAAAATTTTGTCAAAATTTAATTTCTATTGAAAAATGTTGTCAAAATGTTATTTCTATAGAGACTTTTGTCAAAATTTTATTTCTATAGAAAATTTTGTCAAACTTAATTACATACGTATTTAATCGGCCATTTTTAGTTTAATATATACCACGTATGGAGTATGTGGTATATATTACGGTGTTAGGAAGTTTTGAGATACATTGCCATCGGCAAGTGTTACCGCAACCCAAGTAATTCGATTGTGGATGGTAGTGTTCAGTAGAAGTTTCTACGCAATCCATGGTGGAGCTTCGGCCTGGCCGAATATACTTGTTGTATTTATGCAACATATATGCAAAGTGGATTCATACTAAATTTGTAACGATCAGTTAAGAAGATACAAAATTATGATTGACCACATCTTGATTTGGATCTATAAATAAATTGTTTACATATTCTTCCTATTGGGATCTTTTTACTAACATACATATGCATACAAATGTATCATATTCACTATCACGGCATTTTCATAAACATCATGGTTAAAGAAACACACAAACATGCAAGAGACCTTATAGACATACACAAGTACTTGTATTATGCACCTTTATACTTGTAAGTGTACCTGATAGGGTTTTTGTATCGTTGCTTTTTATCATGAGTTTTATGTGTGTGTGTGTGTATGCGCTTTCCTCTTACTTGTAAGTGTGCCTGATAGGGTTTTTGTATCGTTGCTTTTTATCGTGAGTTTTATGTGTGTGTGTGTGTTTGTGCTTTCTTCTTGTACATCTTAAGTTGTATTTAATTTCTTTATTTATGACCCAACCAACAAGCAAAACAACAACCACCACCATTGCGTTGTTCTCCTTTGCGGAGATTGGGTTTAACTTTTTATGGTGCGCTAAGATGCATTGTAATTCCATGAAAAGTGCGATCTTAACATTCGATATTAAACAAAATACATGCTTTTCATTGGACTATCTATTTTCCCTTTTGTCTTCTGAGTAATAATTTCAGTAGAGGGCAATTTCTTAAGTCGTTATTTTGTTGGGTCGCAACCGCATGGACAAAGTTCTCATTATAAACAAGTGTGATCGAATTTACGTTAAGGCTTGGCCGAAGTTGATGTGCCCTTTACAATGGATGCGTATGTTGTGCGATGGGTCAAAAATTTCAGATTTGTTTCTATGTTTAGATATATACCGAACCATCGTGCGATTTTACTTATCTCGCTATTGAATTTACTTTATTACACCTTAGAGTACCTTCCACGGTGTCGTATGGTTACGATTTATAACACATGCAAAAAAAAATCATACGCACCCATGTCCACTCAATATAGCAATAGCCGTTGCACAGTGTGCTAAATGACCAAACTGTGATGACATTACTCAATATCTGTTGTACCATGCATATATAGATACGATTTTTGGAAAATTTCAGTAAAAATCTGAAGGAGTTGTCAGTGCCCCTTATTCTTTCAATCAAAGTACAGACCTTACATATGATTCAATCGTTTCGATATTGACATGAGTCACTTTTTCAATGACTCGTGAATGAAGGAGAAAATCGAATAACAAATGCAATCAAGGCTTTGATTACAAGAATATAGCTACAGACCGAGAGGCAGATAAACAAATGGACATCGCTGAATCGAATCAATGAGTTATTGTGAGTGGATTAAGAAAAATGGAAAACATTGCAAACTACTGCGTTACTACTATACAAAAGTCACTTGAAGAGTAGTTTTAAGAACTCTTTAAACGTGACTAATTAATTAAATGAGAGTGATACTCGTTGCTTCATAAAAATTGCTGTCCAATAATTTTTTTTTTTTTTTTTGTTTTTTAATTTTCTCCAAAAAATAACCCTTATTTAGAAGGAGAATAAAGGGTGATACGGTCAAACTTTGGTTATTATAAACTTTACGTATTTCTTTCAATTTTGCATTTAAAAAACCTGAACACCCCTCATTTTGAAGGTGTGTGTGTGTGTAGAATGTTGCTCCTATTTTGATTTTGGAATTCACTCTTCAGTTGTCAAAATGCCGTCCAAGCAAGAAGAGCAGCGTATCAAAATTTTGCTTGCGCATCGCGAAAATCCGAGCTACTCGCACGCAAAGCTGGCAAAATCTCTAAAAGTTGCCAAATCAACCGTAACAAATGTAATTAAAGTGTTTGGGAACGTTTGTCGACAGCCAGGAAGTCTGGATGGAGGGGAAATCGAAAACCGGAAGCCGCTGAGACGACAAAGAGAGTTGCCTGTAGTTTCAAGCGAAACCCTAACCTCTCTCTCCGAGATGCCGCAAATAAGCTGGGTGTATCGTCTACAACCATGCATCGAGCCAAAAAGCGAGCCGGACTATCGACTTACAAGATGATAGTGACTCCAAATCGCGATGATAAACAAAATACGACGGCCAAAGCGCGATCCCGGAGGCAGTACACGACGATGCTGACGAAGTTTGACTGCGTGGTAATGGACGACTAAACCTATGTCAAAGCCGACTACAAGCAGCTTCCGGGACAGGAGTTTTATACGGCAAAAGAAAGGAGAAAGGTAGCAGATATTTTCAAGCACATAAAACTGTCAAAGTTCGCAACGAAATATCTGGTTTGGCAAGCCATCTGTACCTGTGGCTTGAAAAGCAGCATTTTCATAGCTTCCGAGTGTTTGAATAAACGTCTGCTGCCTTTCCTGAAGGAGCACGGTTGTTCCGTACTGTTTTGGCCGGATTTGGCATCTTGCCATTACGATAAAAAGTCCATGGAGTGGTACGCCACCAACAACTTCCAGGTGGTTCCCAAGGACAAGAACCCTCCCAACACGCCAGAGCTCCGGCCAATTGAGAAATACTGGGCTATTGTCAAGCGGAACCTAAAGAAGACCAAAAAACTGCTTCTTGTGCAAAATTTTAAGCAAATTAGGGTAAAACTCTGGCTTCTGGGCCATATAAGTCCATATCGGGCGAAATATATATATGGGAGCTATATCTAAATCTGAACCGATTTCTTCCAAAATCAATAGGGATATATTCTGAGCCAAAACACATACTTGTGCCAAATTTGAAGTCGATTGGACTAAAACTGCGACCTAGACTTTGATTACAAAAATGTGTTCACGGACAGACGGACAGACGGACATCGCTATATCGACTCAGGAACCCACCCTGAGCATTTTTGCCAAAGACACCATGTGTCTATCTCGTCTCCTTCTGGGTGTTGCAAACATATGCACTAACTTATAATACCCTGTTCCACAGTGTGGAGCAGGGTATAAAAACAAGTATATACAGCAGTAAGTTCGGCCGGGCCGAATCTTAAATACCCACCACCATGGATCAAATATAATAGTTTACTTTGAAAACTCATCGTCGTAGAGGGTTACTTGATAATATATGGCATTTTAGGGGGTTTGATGAAAAATCTTCTCCCAAGCAAATCAGTTCAACCAGTACGTTTCCCGAAGAAAAAAATAATGATTCTACCTATGAAGACAAGCTCAGATTCTGGAGAAAGAAAATACAGTTTCTAGAAGCCCAAGAAGCAAAATCGGGAGATCGGTCTATATGGGGGCTATACCAAAACATGGACAGATACGGACCATTTCCGACACACCTCTTTATGGTCCTAAAATACCTCTAGATTTTCAATTGCTGGCAAATCGAATAGAAAATACAGTTTCTAGACGCCCACGAAGCAAAATCGGGACATCAGCCTTTATGGGGGCTATACCAAAACATAGTCCGATGGGCACCATTTTTGGCACACATCTTTATGGTCCTCAAGTACCTCACGATTTTCAATTTTAAGCTATTTGGACAAAATCTATGTTTTTTATAAGCCCAAGACCCCAAATCGAGAAATCGGTTTCTATGGGGATAGTCCCCAAAAAACTTGGACCGATGCCAAATTTCAGGGCGATAGCGCAATTATTGAAGGCTGCAGCGTGATTCCAACAGACAGACGGATAGACAGACATGCTTGTATCGTCTTAGAATTTCTCCCTGATCAAGAATATATATACTTTATAGAGTCGGAAGTGGATATTTCGATGTGTTACACACGGAATGACAAACTTATTACACCCCCATCACCAAAAAAAAAAAAACAAAAAATATGGGAAACATTTTAATCTGAACCAATTTTGAGGCAACTTCGCAAAAGTGTATTTATGATTTATCGGTCGATAGATATGTATTAGAAATAAAGGAAAATTTGAGTCAATTTTAAAAGTTTTCGACTTAGCAGTGACGATTTTAAGGAAAATGTGAGTATTTTGGCCATTTTGGGCCAAATCGGAAAAACATACATATGGAAGCTATATAGAAATCTGAACCGATTTCAACCAAATTTGACTTGCATACTTACTATTTTAATTCGACTCCCTGTGCAAAATTTCACGTAAATCGGAGTATAACTTGACCTCATACGACGGAAAATCAAGCGAAAGATATATATGGGAGCTATATCAAAATCTGAACCGATTTAAATAAAATTTAGCACACTTGACCAAAGTACCAGTTGTACTCCTAGTGGGGTCATATAAGTCCATATCGGGCGAAAGATATATATATATATATATATATATATATATATATATATATATATATATATATATATATATATATATATATATATATATATATATATATATATATATATATATATATATATATATATATATATATATATATACATATATATATATATATATATATATATATATATATATATATATATATATATATATATATATATATATATATATATATATATATATATATATATATATATATATATATATATATATATATATATATATATATATATATATATATATATATATATATATATATATATATATATATATATATATATATATATATATATATATATATATATATATGAGCTATATCTCAATCTGAACCGATTTCAATCAAATTTGACACACTTGACTATAATACTTATTGTTCTCCTGGTGCAAAATTTCAAGCAAATCACGATAAAACTCTGGCTTCTGGGTCCATATAAGTGCATATCGGACGAAAGATATATATGGGAGCTATATCTAAATTTGAACCGATTTCAATAAAAAAAAATCAAATTTGGGTAAAACTCTGGCTTCTGGGTCCATATAAGTCCATATCGGGCGAAATATATATATAGGAGCTATATCCAAATGTGAACCGATTTCTTTTAAAATCAATAGGGTTCTATTCTGACCCAAGGCATGAACTTGTGCCAAATTTGAAGGCGATTGGACTTAAACTGCGTCCTAGACTTTGATCACAAAAATGTGTTCACAGACAGACGGACGGACCGACGGAGATGACTAGATCAACTCAGGGACCCACCCTGAGCATTATTGCCAAAGACGCCATGTGTCTATCTCGTATCGTTCTGGGTGTTGCAAAAATATGCACTAACTTATAATACCCTGTTCCACAGTGTGGCGCAGGGTATAAAAAAATATTACCAAAATATTTCCAATTAAAATGTTAACTGAAGTTGAAGAATTTTCCAATTAATAAATTAATTGATACAATTAACTTTTCAGTCAAGATAGAAAAATTTAATTAGTTAAGTCAATGATTATATTTTAGTTGATTAATTTTTTAATTAAAAAATTAATTGAATTGAATGAATGTTTTTATTCAAACTCGTAAGACTTATACCCTGTTTCTGTATGTCGAACGAAACCCCAGTCGTGTGACGAAAATAGTGTGTATCGGTCCATGTTTTGGTATAGCCCTCTTATACACCGATCTCCCGATTTTACTCCTTGGGCTTCTACAAACCGTATCAGATTTGTCTGAAATTGGAAATCTAGACGTATTTTAGGACCACAAATATGTGTGTTGAAAATGGTGTGTATCGGTCCATGTTTTGGTATAGACTCTATGTAGCCCGATCTCCTGATTTTACTACTTGGGCTTCTGCAAACCTTAGTTTTTATCCGATTTACCTGAAATTCAAAATCTGGAGATATTTTGGGTCTACGCATAAGTACTCCCAAAATTGTTGTATCGGTTCATGTTTTCGTATTTACCTCATATAGACTGATCTCCAAGATTTGACCTCTTAAGTGTATAGACATGCCAATTTTTATGCGATTTGCCTGAAATGCAAAATCAAGAGATATTTTGGGTCCACACATAAGTAAACCGAATACGGAGCGTATCAATCGATTTTGATATACCCCACATATAGACCGATCTCCCGATTTGACTTCGGGACACCGAAATTTTTATCCGATTTGCAGAAAATTCAAAATTGAGAGGTATTTCCTGTCCATAAATAGTGTAGCGAATACGGTGGGGATCGGCCGAACTTAAGTCCGTACACGCAAAGAAAAAAAAAACGTTTGGAAAACGTGTACCGAAAACGTTTTTCTTTTGTTAGAGTTTTTTGAATTGCTTCGAAAATTCTAAACTTTTATCACCAAAAAAATTCGTTTGGTACAAAATTTTTATTTTTATACCCTCCACCATAGGATGGGGGTATATTAACTTTGTCATTCCGTTTGTAACACATCGAAATATTGCTCTAAGATCCCATAAAGTATATATACTCTGGGTAGTGGTGAAATTTTGAGTCGATCTAAGCATGTCCGTCCGTCCGTCCGTCTGTCCGGCTGTCCGTCCGTCTGTGGAAATAACGCTAACTTCCGAACGAAACAAGCTATCGACTTGAAACTTGGCACAAGTAGTTGTTATTGATGTAGGTCGGATGGTATTGAAAATGGGCCATATCGGACCACGTTTACGTATAGCCCCCATATAAACTGATCCCCAGATTTGACCTCCGAAGCCGCTTGGAGGGGCAAAATTCATTCGATCCGGTTGAAATTTGGTACGTGGTCTTAGTATACGGTCTCTAACAACCATGCAAAAACTGGTCCATATCGGTCCATAATTATATATAGCTCCCATATAAACCGATCTCTAGATTTGACCTCCGGAGCCTCTTGGAGGAGCAGAATTCATCCGATTTGATTGAAATTTGATACGTGGTGTCAGCATATGGTCTCTAACAACCATGAAAAAATTGGTCCATATCGGTCCATAATTATATATAGCTCCCATATAAACCGATCCCCAGATTTGACCTCCGTAGCCTCTTGGAGGAGCAAAATTCATCCGATCCAATTGAAATTTGGTACGTGGTGTTAGTTTATTGTCTCTAACAACCATGCAAAAATTGGTCCATATCGGTCCATAATTATATATAGCTCCCATATAAACCGATCTCCAGATTTGACCTCCGGAGCCTCTTGGAGGAGCAGAATTCATCCGATAAGGTTGAAATTTGGTACGTGGTTTAAGCATATGGTCTCTATCAACCATGCGAAAATTGGTCTATATCGGTCCATAATTATATATAGCTCCCATATAAACCGATCCCCAGATTTGCCCTTCGGAGCCTCTTGGAGGAGCAAAATTCATCCGATCCAATTGAAATTTAGTACGTGGTGCTAGTATATGGTATCTAACAACCATGCAAAAATTGGTCCATATCGGTCCATAATTATATATAGCTCCCATATAAACCGATCTCCAGATTTGACCTCCGGAGCCTCTTGGAGGAGCAGAATTCATCCGATAAGGTTGAAATTTGGTACGTGGTTTAAGCATATGGTCTCTATCAACCATGCGAAAATTGGTCTATATCGGTCCATAATTATATATAGCTCCCATATAAACCGATCCCCAGATTTGCCCTTCGGAGCCTCTTGGAGGAGCAAAATTCATCCGATCCAATTGAAATTTAGTACGTGGTGCTAGTATATGGTATCTAACAACCATGCAAAAATTGGTACATATCGGTCCATAATTATATATAGATCCCATATAAACCGATCCCCAGATTTGACCTCCGGAGCCTATTGGAGGAGCAAAATTCATCCGATTCAGTTGAAATTTGGTACGTGATGCTAGTATATGGTCTCTAACAACCATGCAAAAATTGGTCCATATCGGTCCATAATTATATATAGCCCCCATATAAACCGATCCCCAGATTTGACCTCCGGTGCCTTTTGGAGAAGCAAAATTCATCCGATCTGGTTGAAATTTGGTACATTGTGCTAGTATATGGCCGTTAACACCCATGCCTAACTAGGTCCATATCGGTCTATTGTTATATATAGCCCTCAGATAAATCGATCCCCAATCACACAAAAATTGGTCCATATCAAGTTCATAATTGTATTTAGCCCCCATATAAGCGACCCCCCATATTTCAATTCTGGCTCTCTACGTATCGTCCAAAAAGTCCATACCGATTCGTAATTATTTGTAGACTTACCTATACATACCTTTTTGGTCTAATATATACTACGTATGGACTAACTCACAATTTAGAAAACGATGTTAAGAAGTTTTAAGATACCACAACCCAAGTAATTCGATTGTGGATGACAGTCTTTCGTAGAAGTTTCTACACAATCCATGGTGGAGGGTACATAAGATTCGGCCTGGCCGAACTTACGGCCGTATATACTTGTTTTAATAAAAAAAGTTATTTTTGAAACAACAACACAGTCCATTTCGTTTATATCAAACACTGTTCTTTTCTGACTTTAGGTCCTTAATAAGACACATTTTACAGTTCAAAATTTAATATACTCAATGTAATGTTGAACATTTTTTCGGAATCTTCCGAACATATCTGGAATATATGTAAAAAAAAAAAACAAAAAAAAATTTGGCCGAAGCAGGGATCGAACCCACGACCCTTGGCATGCAAGTCGGACGTAGCAACCACTGCTCTACGGTGCCAAACTAAATGTTTGCTTCTGTTAAATAAACTTTGTTTATTCGGTTCGTGGGCGCCACAAGCTATGCTATATAAATATAACTTATATGGATATTTATCTATTGATGACCATAACAGGTACATAGCTCAGTGGTTATTGTGTTGGCTTACAAAGTGCATGGTCCGAGTTTTGATTCTCCGTCCAGGCGAAAGGTAAAAAAAATTTTTTTAAATCGTATAATTTCTTCTACATTGTTGGTATCACAGGAAAAGGTGTTAAGAACTAAAAAACCTCGTGGATGTGAGAAAGATGTGAGGGAAAATGCAATTAGCCAGAAAGATTGTTTTTTTGAGTTAGTCTTTATGAAATTGTTTTTACATCCTGGAAAAGAATAAACGTTTATTACAAAAAGTATATACTTTTCTTCCAAACGTGAGGGAAAATGCAATTAGCAAGAAAACAATGTTTTTTTTTTTAAGTTTGTCTTTATGAAAATGTATTTACATCCTGGAAAAGAATAAACGTTTATAACAAAAATTATATACTTTTCTTCCATATACACTTCCTTACAGCGAAAAGCAAATGAGAAACGAACTTTGTTTGTCTAAAATTTCGTTTGGGAGGAAAGAATTATTTTTTGTGAGTATATACTTGTTTTTTAATCATCTGACATAAAAACCTTCCTCGGCTCTAATGAAGAGTCCAATTTTGTGTTTGGCATCCCTAAGGTAAACACTATTTTTACTTTTACATCCCTATTATATAAATATTATAGAGCCCATTTTCATTCCATGAAGCGACCACAAAGAACACTGACGGCAAATGATTTCAGACCACTCCATATTGATGCAAAAAAAAAACAGATTTCCTTTTTTGGTGATGGTCCAAATAACCTTCGGATCACCGCACCAAACACCACACAAAACTTTCAATCACTCAATAAATCATGGCAATTTAAGGCCATAAAAAATTTGGTTTACTCGGACATTTGCCTGCCAAATTGTCAAAGTATTATAAAGACAAAAATAATTAGTACGCATATTAGGATAGTTTCACGATATATAATTACAATGTTGTCAAAGTGTTCGTTACAGGAAACAAAAGATTTACTCACATTTGCTTGAGGGCTCTAATGATAGCCACTTGTGGTTTTACAGCCACTTCCTAAGTCGATTAACCCTTTGACTACTGATGTCCACTAAAAAGGACATTAAAAAACGCCACTAAACTTTAACTTCTCACTTAGTTTCGATTTATTTATCGATGTAATTTGAAAGTAGAGACCTAAATCTAAATTCCTGGCTGTCTTAGTAGACAAAAATCCGTGGAGATTATGGCCTAATGGGCCGAATGGGCGACCAAGGCGACCGTGACAATGGAAGCAGACCCGGATATGCTGGAGTTCTTGGAAAAATTGGTTACGGCGGAGCTATAGGACCCATGGGACCCGTATCGGTCGATGTTTTGGTATAGTCCCCATATAGACGGATCTACTGACTTTACTCCCTAGGCTTCTAAAATCCGTACTTTTTATCCAATTTGCCTGAAATTGTAACTCTAGAGGTATTGTAGGTCTATCAAAAGGTGTGCCGAAAATGGTGTTTATCGGTCCATGTTTTAGTATATGCCCCATATAGACCGATCTCTCGATGGTACTTCGTGGGCTTCTAGAAACCGTAGTTTTTATCCGATTTTTCTGAAATTAGAAATTTGGAGGTATTTTAAGACTATAAATAGGTGTCTCGAAAATGGTGTGTATCGGTCTATGTTTTGGTATAGCCCCCATATAGGTCGATCTCCCGATTTTAATTCTTGGGCTTCTAAAATCCGTAGTTTTTATCCAATTTGCCTGAAATTGGAACTCTAGAGGTATTGTAGGACCATCAAAAGTTGTGCCGAAAATGGTGCTTATCGGTCCATGTTTGGGTATAGCCTCCATATAGACTGATCTCCCGACTATACTTCTAGGGCTTCTAGAATTAGTAGATTTTTCCTAATTTGTCTGAAATTGGAATTCTAGAGGCATTTGAGGACCATTAAGAGGTTTGTCGAAAATAGTGGGTATTGGTCCATATTTTGGTATAGCCCCATAGAGACTTACCTCCCGAATTTATTTCTAAGACTTCTAAAATCCGGCTGACCACAATAAGGTCAGCTGAATATGGTGTGTGTCGACCCACATTTTGGTATAGCACCCACATAGACCGATCTTCCGATTTAACTCCTTGGGCTTCTAGAAACCGTAGTTTTTATCAGATTTTCCCGAAAATGTAAATATACTGGTATTGTAACAGGTTGGCTGATAAGTCCCCGGCCTAACAAAGAAAAACACATTTTTTTGTCAAAATTCGTTTTTATTATTCAACATAGTTCCCTTCAAGAGCGATACAACGATTATTACGACCTTCCAATTTTGTGATACCATTTTGGTAGTACTCCTTCGGTTTTGCCTCAAAATAGGCCTCAGTTTCGGCGATCACCACTTCAATGCAGCCAAATTTTTTCCCTACGAGCATCCTTTTGAGGTCTGAGAACAAGAAAAAGTCGCTGGGGGCCAGACCTGTAGAATACGGTGGGTGGGGAAGCAATTCGAAGCCCAATTCATGATTTTTTGCCATCGTTCTCAATGGCTTGTGGCACGATGCGTTGTCTTGGTGGTTCTCCATATGGGGCTGTTTTGCCGCGATTTCGGCCTTCAAACGCTCCAATAACGTCATAAAATAGTCACTGTTGATGGTTTTTCCCTTCTCAAGATAATCGATAAAAATTATTCCATGCGCATCCCAAAAAACAGAGGCCATTGCTTTGCCAGCGGACTTTTGAGTCTTTCCTCGCTTCGGAGACGGTTCACCGGTCGCTGTCCACTCAGCCGACTGTCGATTGGACTCAGGAGTGTAGTGATGGAGCCATGTTTCATTCATTGTCACATATCGACGGAAAAACTCGGGTGTACTACGAGTTAACAGCTGCAAACACCGCTCAGAATCATCAACACGTTGTTGTTTTTGGTCAAATGTGAGCTCGCGCGGCACCCATCTTGCACAGAGCTTCTGCATATCCAAATATTGATGAATGATATGACCAACACGTTCCTTTGATATCTTTAAGGTCTCTGCTATCTCGATCAACTTCATTTTACGGTCATGCAAAATCATTTTGTGGATTTTTTTGATGTTTTCGTCGGTAACCACCTCTTTCGGGCGTCCACTGCGTTCCCCGTCCTCCGTGCTCATTTCACCACGCTTGAGTTTTGCATACCAATCAATTATTGTTGATTTCCCTGGGGCAGAGTCTGGAAACTCATTATCTAGCCAAGTTTTTGCTTCCACCGTATTTTTTCCCTTCAGGAAACAGTACTTTATCAAAACACGAAATTCCTTCTTTTCCATTTATTTCACAATAACAAAAGTTGCTTCACAAAAGACGCTCTATCTCATAAACTAATTGACTTACAGACGTCAAATTTAGACACGAATCATTTGAAGGTTGGTACTATTTAAAACTAATATGCATTTAATAGTAGCGACGTCATCTATGTGTCAGACCGGGGACTTATCAGCCAACCTGTTATCGTGCAAATGATGAAATAAAGCCTTGATTTGAAATCTTGAAATCTGTAGATTTTTACCACCATTACTTAAATGATTCCAATCGACAGTCGGCTGAGTGGACAGCGACCAGTGATCCGTCTCCGAAGAGTGGAAAGACTCAAAAGTCCGCTGGCAAAGTAATGGCCTCTGTTTTTTGGGATCGCATGGATTAATTTTTATCGATTATCTTGAGACGAGAAAAACCATCAACAGTGACTATTATATGACGTTATTGGAGCGTTTGAAGGTCGAAATCGCGGCAAAACGGCCCCTTATGAAGAAGAAAAAAGTGTTGTTCCACCAAGACAACGCACCGTGCCACAAGTCATTGAGAACGATGGCAAAAATTCATGAATTGGGCTTCGAATTGCTTCCCCACCCACCGTATTCTCCAGATCTGGCCCCAGCGACTTGTTTTTGTTCTCAGACCTCAAAAGAATGCTCGCAGGGAAAAAATTTGGCTGCAATGAAGATGTGATCGCCACGGGAGCCACCGTGGTGCAATGGTTAGCATGCCCGCCTTGCATACACAAGGTCGTGGGTTCGATTCCTGCTACGACCGAACACCAAAAAAGTTTTTCGGCGGTGGATTATCCCACCTCAGTAATGCTGGTGACATTTCTGAGGGTTTCAAAGCTTCTCTAAGTGGTTTCACTGGAATGTGGAACGCCGTTCGGACTCGGCTATAAAAAGGAGGTCCCTTGTCATTGAGCTTAACATGGAATCGGGCAGCACTCAGTGATAAGAGAGAAGTTCACCACTGTGGTATCACAATGGACTGAATAGTCCAATGGCTGCCACATAACCTAACCTAACCTAACCTAAGATGTGATCGCCGGAACTGAGGCCTATTTTAAGGCAAAACCGAAGGAGTACTGCCAAAATGGTATCAAAAAATTGGAAGGTCGTTATAATCGTTGTAGCGTACTGGATGATCTGAGTTGTCATCAAATCCCTTGAAATTTTATGTTTTATCAACTAACCCGCTACGACGAAGAGTTTTCAAAGTAAACTATTGTATTTGATTCATGGTAATGGGTATTTAAGATTCAGCCTCGCTGACCTTACTGCTCTATATACTTGTTGTTTTATAAATTTCTCTCATTTTTGTCCATAATGTCTCCAATTCAGTCTCAAACAGAGAATACTTACACTAACGTTAGTACTACAATACTAATTTATTTTGTTGAAGGGAAAACTATAGCGTTTACCTAACCAGCATAAAGTGCGTCTTAGTTTCACACTCAGTTTTGAAGGCGTAAACAACCAGGCAAGGCAGTCAATCTATAGAAAAATGAGTGCTTTGGCTGAACTAGAATGATTTTTTTTTTTTTTTTGGCGTTTTCATTTCATGATTTATAGTTTTAATTTTATGTAAGTAAACATGAGCCATAATACATTCTCTTATGAATTGCCTTTGTTCTCAAGCAATGCAATCCATAAAAAGGACATAGAGACTGTAAAAGGTTTTAAGGCAAAATAAAGATACGCGGAAGAGAAAACGGAAAACCATGGCAAGGAATAGGTCAGAGTAAATTGCAATTTCCGTTAAAATTGTAGACGCACAAGCAAAATCTAAAGACAGCAAAAATTAAACCGCATAACCGAGTTCAAGGAACTGGTTTAATCATAGATTTATTGAAATTCGCTAAAAATTTTTATAAAAATCGTTAAAATTGGGAACGAAAAAAAGTCACGTATTCCAGGCTAACTTAAACTATTCAGTCCATTGTGATGCCATAGTGGCAAACTTCTCTCCAATCACTGAATGCTGCCCGATTCCATGTTAAGCTCAATGACAAGGGACCTCCTTTTTATAGCCGAGTACGAACGGCGTTCCACATTCCAGTGAAACCACTTAGAGAAGCTTTGAAACCATCAGAAATGTCAACAGCATTACTGAGGTGGGATAATCCACCGCTGAAAAACTTTTTGGTGTTCGGTCGAAGCAGAAATCGAACCCACGACCTTGTGTATGCAAGGCGGGCATGCTAACCATTGCACCACGGTGGCTCTAAATCTGAACCGATTTCAACCAACTGCGGCACACATATTTACTATGTTAATTCTACTTCCTGTGCAAAATTTCACGTAACTCGGAACTAAAAATTTGTCGCTGGGGCCATAGGAGTGTAAATCGGGCGAAAGCTATATATGGCAGCTATATCTATATCTGCACCGATATCAACGAAATTCGGTACGCATATTTATAATGTTAATTCTACCCCCTGTGCAAAATTTCATGTAAATCGGAACAAAAGATTGGCCTCTGGGGCCACAGGAGTGTAAATCGGTCGAAAACTATATATGAGAGCTATATCTGAATCTGAACCGATTTGACTGCTATTCTGTAAAATTTAGAGAGACTAACCAAATATTCAATTATACGAAATTGGAAGAAGATCGGTTGATAAATACGTCATTTATGACCAGATCGGTTATAAATATATATGGCAGCTATATCTAAATCTGAACCGATTTTGTTTTCCAAAATCAATAGGTATCGTCTTTGAGCCGAAAAAGGACCCTTTGCCAAATTGGAGGACGATTGGACTTAAACTGCGGTCTGGATTTTGCACACAAAAACACATCAACAGACAGACAGACGGTCATGGCTAAATCGATTCAGAATTTAATTCTAAGCCGATCAGTATACTAAAAGATGGGTCTATGACTATTCCCTTTCGGTGTTACATACAAATGCACAAACTTATTTTACCCTGTACCACAGTAGTGGTGAAGGGTATAAATATGGAAAACATTTAAATCTGAAGAAATTGTACGGAAACTTCGCAAAAGTTTATTTATGATTTATCGCTCGATGTATATGTATTAGAAGTTTAGGAAAATTACAGTCATTTTTAAAACTAAAAAATGTTGGTATTTTGGCAATTTTTGTCGAAATCAGAAAAACATATATATGGGAGCTATATCTAAATCTGAACCGATTTCAACCAAATTTGGCACGCATAGCTACAGTGCTAATTCTACTCCCTGTGCAAAATTTTAACTAAATCGGAATAAAAACAAGTGAGGAAAGTCTAAAGTCGGGCGGGGCCGACTATATTATACCCTCCACCACTTTGTAGATCTAAATTTTCGATACCATATCACATCCGTTAAATGTGTTGGGGGGGTATTTATAAAGGTTTGTCCCAAATACATACATTTAAATATCACTCGATCTGGACAGAATTTGACTTTTACAAAATCTATAGACTCAAAATTTAAGTCGGCTAATGGACTAGGGTGGAACACAATGTTAGTAAAAAAATATGGGAAACGTTTAAATCTGAAGCAATTTTAAGAAAACTTCGAAAAAGTTTATTTATGATTTATCGCTCGATATATATGTATTAGAAGTTTAGGAAAATTAGAGTAATTTTTACAACTTTTCGACTAAGCAGCGGCGATTTTACAAGGAATATGTTGGTATTTTGACCATTTTTGTCGAAATTAAAAAAAAAACATATATATGGGAGCTATATCTAAATCTGAACCGTTTTCAACCAAATTTGTCACGCATAGCAACAATGCTAATTCTACTCCCTGTGCAAAATTTCAACTAAATCAGAGTTAAAATTGGCCTCTGTGGTCATATGAGTGTAAATCGGGCGAAAGCTATATATGGGAGATATATCTAAATCTGAACCGATTTCAACCAAATTTGGCACGCATAGCTACAATGCTAAATCTACTCCCTGTGCAAAATTTCAACTAAATCGGACCAAAATATTGGCCTCTGTGGTCATATGAGTGTAAATCGGGCGAAAGCTATATATGGGAGCTATATCTAAATCTGAACCGATTTGGCTGATATTCTGCAGGTTTTTCGAGACTCATAAAATATTCGGATGTACGGAATTTGAGGAAGATCGGTTGATATACACGCCAATTATGACCAGATCGGTGAAAAATATATATGGCAGCTATATCTAAATCCGAACCGATTTTTTTCCAAAATCAATAGGGATCGTCTTTGAGCCGAAACAGGACCCTATACCAAATTTTAGGACAATTGGACTAAAACTGCGAGCTGTACTTTGCACACAAAAATACATCAACAGACAGACAGACGGACAGACAGACAGACAGACGGACATCGCTAAATCGACTCAGAATTTAATTCTAAGACTATCGGTATACTAAACGATGGGTCTCAGACTTTTCCTTCTTGGCGTTACGTACAAATGCACAAACTTATTATACCCTGTACCACAGTAGTGGTGAAGGGTATAAAAATGGCCTCTGTGGTCCTATGAGTGTAGGTTAGGTTAGGTTATGTGGCAGCCCGATGTATCAGGCTCACTTAGACTATTCAGTCCATTGTGATACCACAGTGGTGAACTTCTCTCTTATCACTGAGTGCTGCCCGATTCCATGTTAAGCTCAATGACAAGGGACCTCCTTTTTACAGCCGAGTCCGAACGGCGTTCCACATTCCAGTGAAACCACTTAGAGAAGCTTTGAAACCCTCAGAAATGTCACCAGCATTACTGAGGTGGGATAATCCACCGCTGAAAAACTTTTTGGTGTTCGGTCGTAGCAGGAATCGAACCCACGACCTTGTGTATGCAAGGCGGGCATGCTAACCATTGCACCACGGTGGTTCCCCCTATGAGTGTAAATCGGGCGAAAGCTATATATGGGAGCTATATCTAAATCTGAACCGATTTCTTCCAAAATCAATAGGGTTCTATTCTGAGCCAAAACACAACTTGTGTCAAATTTGAAGCCGATTGGACTAAAACTGCGACCTAGACTTTGATCACAAAAATGTGTTTACAGACAGATGGACGGACATGGCTAGATCGACTCAGGGGCCGTCCCTGAGCAATATTGCCAAAGATACCATATGTCTACCTCGTCTCCTTCTGGGCGTTGCAAACATATGCACTAACTTATAACACCCTGTTCCACAGGGTGGCGCAGGGTATAAATATCGGAAGCAATGATAGTAATAAATATCTGAAGCATTTTTTAGGCAACATCGCAAAAGTGTATTGATGATTTATCAGTCGATAGATATGTATTAGAAATGTAGGAAAATTGAAGCCATTTTTAAAAGTTTTCGACTTAGAAATGGCGATTTTACAAGGAAATTGTTGGTATTTTGGCTATTTTTGCCGAAATCAGATAACCATATATATGGGGGTTATATCTAAATCTGAACCGATTTCCAGCAATAGCTACAGTGCTTATTCTACACTGTGAAAAATTTCAATTAAATCGGAGTAAAAAAAATTGGCCTCTGTGGTCATATGAGTGTAAATCGGGAGCTATATCTAAATCTGAACCGATTTCAACCAAATTTTGTACGGACAGTCAGAATGTTAATTCTACTTCCTGTGCACAATTTCAAGTAAATCGGAGTAAAACATTGGCCACTGTGGTCATATTGGTGTAAATCGGGCGAAAGCTATATATGGGAGCTATATCCAAATCTGAACCGATTTCAATCAAATTTGGCACACTTGACTATAGTACTAATTGTACTCCTAGTGCAAAATTTCAATCAAATTGGGGTAAAATTCTGGCTTCTGGGACCAAATTAGTTCATATCGGGCGAAAGATATATACGGGAGCTATATCTAAATCTGAACCGATTTCTTCCAAAATCAATAGGGTTCTATTATGAGCCAAAACACATACTTGTGCCAAATTTGAAGTCGATTGGACTAAAACTGCGACCTAGGTTAAGTTAGGTTAGGTGGCTGCCCGATGTATCAGGCTCACTAAGACTACTCAGTCCATTGTGATACCACATTGGTGAACTTCTCTCTTATCACTGAGTGCTGCCCGATTCCATGTTAAGCTCAATGACAAGGGAATTCCCTTTTATAGCCGAGTCCGAACGGCGTTCCACATTGCAGTGAAACTACTTAGAGAAGCTTTGAAACCCTCAAACCTAGACTTTGATCACAAAAATGTGTTCATGTGACGGACTGGCGGACAGACGGAATGACTGACATAGCTATATCGACTCAGAAGCCCACCCCGAGCATTTTTGCCAAAGACACCATGTGTCTATCTCGTCTCCTTCTGGGTGATGCAAATATATGCACTAACTCATAATACCCTGTTCCACAGTTTATGGTCGGCCTCTCCCGACTATAGACTTTCCTTACTTGTTTTTACTGTAATGTTTACTGTTAGAGTCATTCATGAAAAAAAAAATCAATCCATCGGCATACTTGACCATATCTGCCCTACTGCCTTTCTTAAATTTGTATGTAAATTATAAACAAGTATTCTTTATAGCTAAAAATTTTTAATTTTTAATATTTCCCCATCAATCCAAAAGAAATTAAAGTACCCTAACAAAATCCGAATAAACACCGTACCGAAAATCTCCAAGGGTCAAGAAACTGCACTTCCTCTATTATGTTAATTGAATTTTTTACTTGTTTAGCACACAAAACTCTCCAAATTAAACAAAAGCCCATGAGAAGAAAAGTTCTGTTGGTTTTTGCAATACAGCCAAGAATAATTGAAACTGAAATAGACCAACATTTCGCTTATATTCATGCCTTAACTTTGGCCTGGTTATGAAATCGCAGCAGTGGCACACCTGGTCGCCAACACAAAAAGCGTAAATCAATACAGGGTTCCTTTTGTGTTCGTACACCAGTGTGTTTTGTTATTTCAGCCAAAATTTATCTAAGGAGATGAAATAACAATTAATACTAGAATCAAGTGTAGGAGCTACATTGCAGATAGAAGGTTTTAGAAAAGCTACAAATACATTCATATTTCATCCAGGTGTTATATATCTATGGTAGGATATTTTTTGTGAACCCATTCACCTGAGGTTTCTCTTTTGGCACATACACAACAGCTTTCTCCTAATATTATCATTAGATAATAAGAAAAACGAATTTTATTTTCTGTCTAAGCTAAGGCGCCGATATTTTAAAAATGGGGAAATTATTTAGTTCTAATTATAAATTATGTTTAGGATTTAATTATATCCTATAACACTATAGAATAATAAGGCAAGTTCACAACATCTCTGGAGAATAATATATTGTGAGATATTTGATGAAATTATCAAATTAATATCAAATATTTTGAGAAAGTTCCTATAAAATTTAAATAAGCATTCAAATATCTTTTAATGAATTTTTGAGATGTACTATTGAGTTTTGGAGATATTATTAAAGCTATTCACAAACAAATAAATGTCAGCACAAATATCCTAATTAAAGCAGAAACTTCGAAGTAAACATTATTTTATTAATTTCAAAAAAACAAGTATATACGGCCGTAAGTTCGGCCAGGCCGAAGCTTATGTACCCTCCACCATGGATTGCGTATAAACTTCTACTGAAGACTGTCATCCACACTCGAATTACTTGGGTTGCGGTAACACTTGCCGATGGCAAGGTATCTTAAAACTTCCTAACACCGTAATATATACCACATAGTCCATACGTGGTATATATTAAACTAAAAAAGGCCGATTAAATAATTAAGTTTAAAGTTTCTATAGAAATAAAATTTTGGCAAAATAAAATTTTGACCACATTTTCTATAGAAATAAAATTTGGAAAAAAATTTCTATAGAAATAAAATTTTGACAAAATTTTCTATAGAAATAAAATTTTGGTAGATTATTTTTTGGCTCGAGTGGCAACCATGATTATGAACCGATATGGACCAATTTTTGTGTGATTGCGGATCGGCTATATATAACTATAGACCGATATGGACCAATTTTGGCATGGTTATTAGCGGCCTTATACTAAGATTTCAACCGAATAGGATGAATTTTGCTCCTCCAAGAGGTTGCGGAGGTTAAATCAGGGGATCGATTTATATGAGGGCTATATATAATTATGAACCAATATGGACCAATTTTTGCATGGATGTTAGAAACCAAAGACTAACACCACATACCAAATTTCAACCGGATCAAATGAAGTTTGCTCCTCCAAGAGGGTCCGGAGGTCATATCTGGGGATCGATTTATTTGAGGGCTATATATAATTATGGACCAATATGGACCAATTTTTGCATGGTTGTTAGAAACCAATACTAACACCACGTACCAAATTTCAACTGGATCGGATGAATTTTGCTCCTCCAAGAGGTTTCGGAGGTCAAATCTGGGGATCGATTTATATGAGGGCTATTATAATTATAGACCGATGTGGACCAATTTTTGCATGGTTGTTAGAAACCATATACTAACGCCACGTACAAAATTTTAACCGGATCGGAAGAATTTTGCTCTTCCAAGAGGCTCCCGAGGCCAAATGTGTGGATCGGTTTATATATAGGCTATATTTAATTATGAAGCGATATGGACTAATTTTTGTATAGTTGTTAGTTTCCATATACTTACACAAAATACAAAATTTCAATTGAATCGGATGAAATTTGCTCCTACTAGAGGCTCCGAAGGTCAAATCTGGTGATCGGTTTATATGGGGGCTATATATATTTATGGACCGATATGGACCAATTTTGGCATGGCTGTGAGAGACCACATATTAACACCAGGTACAAAATTTCATCCGGAGTGGATGAATTTTGCTCCTCCAAGAGGCTCCAAGATATGAACCAATTTTCACATGATTGTTAGAGACCATATACTAATACCAAGTACCAAATTTCAACTGGATCGGATGAATTATGCTCCTCCAGAGGCTCCGGAGGTCAAATCTGGGGATCGGTTTATACGGAGGCTATATATAATTATGAATCGATATGGACCAATTTTTGTATGGTTGTTAGAGACCATATACATATATTATTATACTATTAGTATATGGTGATTTCAACAGACGGACCGACGAACATGCTTAGATCGACTCAGAATTTCACCACGACCCAGAATATATTAAATACGTATATACATTAGTTCTTTATCGGTATATATAGCGGAGTCTATAAATAATTACGAACCGATATTAACTTTTGCGCGGTAATTAGAGAGCCAGAAGTGAAATATGGAGGCTATATACAATTATGAACTGATGGACCAATTTTTGTATAACTAAGGATCGGTTTATCTGGGCGTTATATATAACCGATACCGGAGCTATATATAAGACCGATATGGAATATATACTAGCACAACATATAAAAATTTAAACCGAATCCGATAAAATTTGCTCCTCCAAGAGTTTTCGTAGGTCAAATCGGTTTATATGGGGGCTATATATAAATATGGACCAATAAGAACCAATTTTTAATGGGTGGTAAAGACCATATACTTACACCACGTACCAAATTTCAACTGGATCGGTTGAATTTTGCTCCTCCAAGAGGCTCCGGAGGTCAAATCTGGGGATCGCTTTATATGGGGACTATAGAAAATTATTGGCCGATATGGATCAAGTTTGGCATGGGTGTAGCAGGCCATATAACAGGTTGGTACCCGGTCTGACACATAGATGGCGTCGCTAGTATTAAATGCACATTATTTTTATATAGTACCAACCTTCAAATGATTCGTGTCAAAATTTGACGTCTGTAAGTCAATTAGTTTGAGAGATAGAGCGTCTTTGTGAAGCAACTTTTTTATTGTGAAAAAATGAAGAAAAAGGAATTTCGTGTTTTCATAAAATACTGTTTTCTGAAGGGAAAAATACGGTGGAAGTAAAAACTTGGCTTGATAATGAATTTCCGGACTCTGCCCCAGGGAAATCAACAATAATTGATTGGTATGCAAAATTCAAGCGTGGTGAAATGAGCACGGAGGACGGTGAACGCAGTGGACGCCCGAAAGAGGTGGTTACCGACGAAAACATCAAAAAAATCCACAAAATGATTTGGAATGACCGTAAAATTAAGTTGATCGAGATAGCAGAGGCCTTAAAGATATCAAAGGAACGTGTTGGTCATACCATTCATCAATATTTGGATATGCGGAAGCTCTGTGCACAATGGGTGCCGCGCGAGCTCACATTTGACCAAAACCAACAACGTGTTGATGTTTCTGAGCGGCGTTTGCAGTTGTTAACCCGTAATACACCAGAGTTTTTCCGTCGATATGTGACAATGGATGAAACATGGCTCCATCACTACACTCCTGAGTACACCGTCTCCGAAGCGTGGAAAGACTCAATAGTCCGCAAAGTAATGGCCTCTGTTTTTTGGGATGAGCATGGAATAATTTTTATCGATTATCTTGAGAAGGGAAAAACCATCAACAGTGACTATTTTATGGCGTTATTGGACCGTTTGAAAGTCGAAATCGCGGCAAAACGGCCCCATATGAAGAAGAAAAAAGTGTTGTTCCACCAAGACAACGCACCGTGCCACAAGCCATTAAGAACGATGGCAAAAATTCATGAATTGGGCTTCAAATTGCTTCCCCACCCACCGTATTCTCCACATCTGGCCCCAGCGACTTTTTCTTGTTCTCAGACCTCAAAAGCATGCTCGCAGGGAAAAAATTTGGCTGCAATGAAGAGGTGATCGCCGAAACTGACGACCATTTTGAGGCAATACCGAAGGAGTAATATACTACCAAAATGGTATCAAAAAATTGGAAGATCGTTATAATCGTTGTATCGCTCTTGAAGGGAACTTTGTTGAATAATAAAAACGAATTTTGACAAAAAAAATGTGTTTTTCTTTGTTAGACCGGGGGCTTATCAGTCAACCTGTAATGAACACTACGTACGAAATTTCAAGAGGCAGGCTAAGAGGCTTTGCAACCCAAATCTGGGATTTGGTTTATATGTTGAATATATGTAAAAGTGGTCCGATATGGCCCATTTGCACTACCATCTGACCTACATAAATAATATCTACTTGTGTGAAGTTCTAAGTCGATAGCGTGTTTCATTAGGAAGATAACGTGATTTCAACAGACGGACATGGCTAGATCAACTCAAAATATCGCCGCGACTCAGAATATCCAAACGGAATGACAAAGTTACTATACCCCGTCCTATGGTGGAGGGTATAACAACTATATTCGACTGTAGTTTCGGCCAGGGGCTATGCCGAAATATGAACCGATACACACCATCTTCTGCTCATGGAATTATAGACTTAATATTCCTTTGGATTTCTAATATTAGGCAAAGGGAGCCACCGTGGTGCAATGGTTAGCATGCCCGCCTTGCATACACAACGTCGTGGGTTCGATTCATGCTTCGACCTAACACCACAAAGTTTTTCAGCGGTGGATTATCCCACCTCAGTAATGCTGATGACATTTCAGAGAGTTTCAAAGCTTCTCTAAGTGGTTACACTGCAATGTGGAACTCCGTTCGGACTCGGCTATAAAAAGGATGTCTCTTGTCATTGGGGTTAACATGGAATCGGGCAACTCAGTGATAAGAGAGAAGTTCACCAATGTGGTATCACAATGGACTGAATAGTCTATGTGAGCCTGATACATCGGGCTGCCACCTAACCTAACCTAACCAAATATCAAGCAAATCTCATAAAAATTTCCTCTGTCTAGATGCTCCAGAAACCAAACCGTGAGGTCGGATTATATGTGGGCTATATCAAACCATGGGCCGATATAATCCATTTTCGATCTTGACCAGCTAGTAGCGTGATTATACCCACCGCCATTTTATGTTATAAGGGCCAATATGGATCAATTTTTATATGAGTAGTAGTGAAAGCATGTAGTGAACTCACGCACCAAATTTGGCGATATGAATATGAGTCCCATGAAAATATCACAATGGGCTGAATAGTCTAAGTGAGCCTGAAACTTAATCGGGCTGCCACTTTAACCCCATGAAAATGTGTCCCTAAATAGGTGAAAATATCAAGACCTGGGGACGTTAATCTGGGAAAAGGGATGTGTGTTAGGGTAGTGTAGTCAAGGGAATCGGAAAATTTTCTTTCAATTTTCTAAAAAGGCGACCAAAGACAAGTTCTCCGTCCCTGTTCAAATATCAAAAAAGCAAGTCTCCCATGTTAAATTCATAACCTCCCGCAGCTCCTTTGCAAATTTCAAGTAAATCGTAGAAGCTTCGTTTTTTCACTAGTCTTAAAAAACTGGAGCAATGCGAAGGTCCCCCTCACTTATCAAGGAACGATGAGTGTAGTAGCGGATTTGTTTTTATACCCTTCACAACTACTGTGGTACAGGGTATAATAAATTTGTGCACGCCAAGAAGGAAAAGTCTGAAACCCATCGTTTAGTATACCGATCGCCTTAGAATTGAATTCTGAGTCGATTTAGCGATGTCCGTCTGTCTGTCTGTTGGTGTATTTTTGTGTGCAAAGTACAGCTCGCACTTTTAGTCCGATTGTCCTAAAATTTGGTATAGGGTCCTGTTTCGGCTCAAAGACTATCCCTATTGATTTTGGTTCAGATTTAGATATAGCTGCCATATATATTTTTCACCGATCTGGTAATAATTGGCGTGTATATCACCCGATCTTCCTCAAATTCCGTACATCCGAATACTCTATGAGTCTCGAAAAACTTGCAAAATATCAGCCAAATCTGTTCAGATTTAGATATAGCTCCCATATATATCTTTCGCCCGATTTACACTCATTTGCCCACAGAGGCCAATTTTTTGTTCCGATTTAGTTGAAATTTTGCACGGGGAGTAGAATTAGCATTATAGCTACGCGTGTCAAATTTGGTTGAAATCGGTTCAGATTTAGGTATAGCTCCCATATATAGCTTTCGCCCGATTTACACTCATTTGCCCACAGAGGCCAATTTTTTCCTCCGATTTAGTTGAAATTTTGCACAGGGAGTAGAATTAGCATTGTAGCTATGTGTGCCAAATTTGGTTGAAATCGGTTCAGATTTAGATATAGCTCCCATATATAGCTTTCGCCCGATTTACACTCATATGACCACAGATGCCATTTTTTAACTCCGATTTAGTTGAAATTTTGCACAGGGAGTAGAATTAGCATTGTAGCTATGCGTGCCAAATTTGGTTGACATCGGTTCAGATTTAGATATAGCTCCCATATATATGTTTTTCTGATTTCGACAAAAATGGTCAAAATACCAACATTTTCCTTGTTAAATCCCCACTGCTTAGTCGAAAAGTTGTAAAAATGACTCTAATTTCCCTAAACTTCTAAAGCATATATATCGAGCGATAAATCATAAATTAACTTTTGCGAAGTTTTCTTAAAAATGCTTCAGAAATTTTGAAGCATTTTTTGAGTCTATAGATTTTGAGTCTATAGATTTTGTAGAAGTCTATCAAATTCTTCCAGATCGAGTGATATTTAAATGTATGTATTACGGACAAACCTTTATATATAGCCCCCAACACATTTGACGGATGTGATATGGTATCGAAAATTTAGATCTACAAAGTGGTGCAGGGTATAATATAGTCGGCCCCGCCCGACTTTAGACTTTCCTTACTTGTTTTTTTTTTTTTTTGAAAATATCGCAGAACGTTTCTTCAACTTTAAAAAAATCACTCAAGAAGGAGGTCTCACGTCTCCGTCCAAATATCAAACACTCAGTTATCCCATATTAAATTCATAAGCTACCCCACGTGCTCAGCAAATTATTATTATTATACCCTCCATCATAGGATGGGGGTATATTAACTTTGTCATTCCGTTTGTAACACATCGAAATATTGCTCTAAGACCCCATAAAGTATATATATTCTGGGTCGTGGTGACATTCTGAGTCGATCTAAGCATGTCCGTCCGTCTGTTGAAATCACGCTAACTTCCGAACGAAACAAGCTATCGACTTGAAACTTGGCACAAGTAGTTGTTATCGATGTAGGTCGGATGGTATTGAAAATGGGCCATATCGGTCCACTTTTACGTATAGCCCCCATATAAAGGGACCCGCAGATTTGGCTTGTGGAGCCTCTAACAGAAGCATATTTCATCCGATCCGGCTGAAATTTGGTATATGGTGTTGGTATATGGTCTCTAACAACCATGCAAAAATTGGTCCACATCGGTTCATAATTATATATAGCCCCCATATAAACCGATCCCCAGATTTGGCTTGCGGAGCCTAAAAGAGAAGCAAATTTCATCCGATCCGATTGAAATTTGGTACATGGTGTTGGTATATGGTCTCTAACACCCGTGCAAAAATTGGTCCATATCGGTCCTTAATTATATATAGCCCCCATATAAACCGATCCCCAGATTTGGCTTTTGGAGCCTCTAAAAGAAGCAACTTTCATCCGATCCGGCTGAAATTTAGTACATTATGTTGGTATATGGTCTCTAACAACCATGCAAAAATTGGTCCACATCGGTCCATAATTATATATAGCCCCCATATAAACCGATCCCCAGATTTGGCTTGCGGAGCCTCAAAGAGAAGCCAATTTCATCCGATCCGGCTGAAATTTGGTACATGATGTTGGTATATGGTCTCTAACAATCGTGCAAAAATTGGTTCACATCGGTCCATAATTATATATAGCGCCCATATAAACCGATCCCCAGGTTTGGGTTGCGGAGCCTCAAAGAGAAGCAAATTTCATCCGATCCGCCTGAAATTTGGTACATGATATTGGTATATGGTCTCTAACAACCATGCAAAAATTTGTCCACATCGGTTCATAATTATATATAGCCCCCATATAAACAGATCCCCAGATTTGTATTGCGAAGTCTCCAAGAGAAGCAAATTTCATCCAATCCGGTTGTAATTTGGAACATGGTGTTAGTATATGATCTTTAACAGCCGTGGCAGAATTGGTCCATATCGGTCCATAATTATATATAGACCCCATATAAAACGTTCTCCAGATTTGACATCCGGAGCCTCTTGGAGGAGCAAAATTCATCCGATCCGGTTTAAATTAGGAACGTGGTGTTAGTATATGGTCGCTAACAACCATACCAAAATTGGTCCAATCACACAAAAATTGGTCCATATCGGTTCATAATCATGGTTGCCACTAGAGCCAAAAATAATCTACAAAAATTTTATTTCTAGAGAAAATTTTTTCAAAATTTTATTTCTAGAGAAAGTTTTGTTAAAATTTTATTCGGTTCATAATAAAATTTTCATCATTGTCAAAATTTTATTTCTATAGAAAATTTTGTCAAAATTTTATTTCTATAGAAGATTTTGTTCAAATTTTATTCGGTTCATAATCATGGTTGCCACTCGAGCCAAAAATAATCTACCAAGATTTTATTTCTATAGAAAATTTTGTCAAAATTTTCTTTCTATAGAAAATTTTGTCAAAATTTTTATTTCTATAGAAAATTTTGTCAAAATTTTTATTTCTATAGAAAATTTTGTGAAAATTTTATTTCTGTAGAAAATTTTGTCAAAATTTTATGTCTACTTTGTCAAACTGAATCATATACGTATTGGATCGATCTTTTTTGATTTAATATATACCACGTATGCACTTACATCAATTTAGAAGATGGTGTTAGGAGGTTTTAAGATACCTTGCCATCGGCAAGCGTTACCGCAACTTAAGTAATTCGATTCTGGATGGCAGTGTTTAGAAGAAGTTTCTACGCAATCCATGATGGAGGGTACATAAGCTTCGGCCTGGCCGAACTTACGGCCGCATATTCTTGTTAGTTTATTTAAAATCATAATAAATTATGAAAATAAATACAAAAAAATGAAAGCACTAACAACTAAGGTTTTGGACCTAAATTTATGTTAACATATTGATATGTAATTAAATAAGATGTCATATATTACAATGTGTTAAAATTTTGTGAACATTTTGGATATTAACTGGTGTTGTTGTCTTCAGCAAATTTCGAGCATGGTAAATGTGAGAAGTTTGCTTTTTTTCGCTGCACATAAAACAATCGGACAAAGATAAGGTCCCCTTCACAGACGAATTATCGAAGCGTATTTATCTAGAGACAACCCTCAACCTTCTCTGAATATATCCAATTCTCGTTACACGTGTTGTGTAAATTAGAGATATATGTTATTTTATGATCAGAGATTTATTTTAAAACTCTCTGCTTTCCTTATTATGTGAAATGTTTCATTATGACTCTCCTATATGAACAACTATGACACTATTGGACCTCATAAATTTCAATTTTGTCACCATGATGTGTGTTGGTGTGACACCATATACTCGCAAACAAAGGCTTAATAGAAAAATCCTGTGTTTCTGTGTGTATTAGTTTGTTTATGTGCCTGTGGGTGTTTGTATATGTTTCTCACACCCATTTCAAAAGAGTGGTTTTGGAATGGTAGTTTTTCGTGCCGGACATTTATTCATTTGTCATACTAAAAGAAAGTTAATCAACGTGTCACGAAACACTTAAAATGTCAAACCATAGTATCAAGAGAGAGAGTTGTGAATATAGTGTGAACTAAGCAGTCCTTACAGTGGCCATTGCCAAGCCTTTTTTCATTTTATTTATTTTTTTCTCCATTGCGGACAATAAAGAAACATATTTTTTGCTCCACGTAATAGTTTGGCTTTGTATTATTATGATGAAGTTTGTTGGCAATTTACAAAAATTACTCTACCCATATTAATCATAAAATTTTTATTTGTAAACTTATGAATATGGGTGCTACTTTCGCAAAAGGGACTCTAAACAAGTATATACAGCAGTAAGTTCGGCCGGGCCGAATCTTAAATACCCACCACCATGAACCAAATATTAGGGTTTCCTTTGAAATTTCAGGAGGGCTTGAGGACTTTAGGACACAACCCGAAGATAAATTTAAAGATTTCACCTATGAGGACTATATCAGATTCTGGATTTATAAGAACCATTTTTGTTTGAGGTTTAGAGGAATCATTAACATCTCTTGTAAGTGTGCAAGAAAATTATAAAATAACGTCTTGATTTGAAATCTTAAATCTGTAGAAGTAAAATCTGGAAATTTTACATTGAGTTTCAAACAATTTTCATGATCAGTGCCCCTTCTACACCCTCAAGAAGTGAAGTCGGTCTATATGGAGGCATTACCAAATGGACCGATAAAAACTTAATCCGATACACGTTTTTGTGAGCCTAAAATACCAGAATATTTACAATTTCAGGCATATCAGATAAAAACTACGGTTTCTAGAAACCCAAGGAGTTAAATCGGGAGATCGTTCTTATGGGGGCTATACTAAAATATGGACCGATACGCACCATTTTCGGCACACCTCTTTGTGACCCGAAAATACCTCTAGATTTCCAATTTCAGGCAAATAGGATAAAAACTTCGGATTCTAGAAGCCCAAGAAGTAAAATTGGGAAATCGGTCTATATGGGGGCTATACCAAAATATGGATCGATACTCACCATTTTCGGCACACCTCTTTATGGTCCTAAAATACCTCTAGATTTCCAATTTCAGACAAATTGGATAAAAACTACGGTTTCCCAAGACCCCAAATCGGGAGATCGGTCTATATGGGGGCTATCCCAAAATATGGACCGATACTCACAATTTTTGGCACACGTATTTGTGGTCCCACAATACCTCTAGATTTCCAATTTCAGGTAAATTGAATAAAAACTGCGGTTTCTATAAGCCCAAGAAGTAAAATCGGGAGATCGGTCTATATGGGGGCTATACCAAAATATGGACCGATACTCACAATTTTTGGCACACATATTTGTGGTCCTACAGTACTTCTAGATTTCCAATTTCAGATAAATTGAATAAAAACTGCGGTTTCTATAAGCCCAAGAAGTAAAATCGGGAGATCGGTCTATATGGGGGCTATACCAAAATATGGACCGATACTCACAATTTTTGGCACACGTATTTGTGGTCCTACAATACCTCTAGATTTCCAATTTCAGGTAAATTGAATAAAAACTTCGTTTTCTGTAAGCCCAAGAAGTAAAATCGGGAGATCGGTCTATATGGGGGCTATACCAAAATATGGACCGATACTCACAATTTTTGGCACACGTATTTGTGGTCCTACAATACCTCTAGATTTCAAATTTCAGGTAAATTGAATAAAAACTGCGGTTTCTATAAGCCCAAGAAGTAAAATCGGGAGATCGGTCTATATGGGGGCTATACCAAAACGTGGACCGATACTCACCATTTTTGGCACATCTCTTTATGGTCATAAAATACCTCCAGATTTCAAATTTCAAGCAAATTGGATAAAAACTACGATTTCTATAAGCCCAAGACCCCAAATCGGGAGGTCGGTTTATATGGGGACTATATCAAAACCTGGACCGATATAGCCCATCTTCGAACTTGACCTGCCTGCAGACAAAAGACGAGCTTGTGCAAAATTTCAGCACGATTGCTTCATTATTGAAGTCTGTAGCGTGATTACAACAGACAGACAGACAGACAGACAGACAGACAGACAGACGGACAGACGGACATCGTTATATCGTCTTAGAATTTCTCCCTGATCAAGAATATATATACTTTATATAGTCGGAAATCGATATTTCGATGCGTTACAAACGGAATGACAAACTTATTATACCCCCGTCACCATTCTATGGTGGTGGGTATAAAAACATTAAGAACTCAATGCAAAATGGGGGGGGGGGGAGAAAACGTTTAACAACGGTGATGAAGATGGATGTTTGTTTATAAGAACACCACATAAGATTTATGGGAAAAATTTTAATTTAAGCGAAGGGTTTGTCCTATAAAAGTGATTATAGGACTATCATAGCTTGTTATTTCAATGGAACACCATATGCGAAAGGGCAATGACCTTAAAAATGTACTAAAATGAAAACAATTTACAAGTGATGGTCGTTGATAAAGAAACAATTGCCTTACCAGCACGGATGACATTTATGGAAGATTCCTAAGCTCTCAAATTCATATCAGCAATTTACCTGTAATTTAGAATATTTATACCCTAAACCACATAGTGGTCAGGGTATAATAAGTTTGATCGGCCAAAAAATGTGCCTACCAGAAATATTGATTTTAGACCCCATAAAATATATATCGATCGACTCAGAATCACCTCCTGAGTCGATCTAGCGCTTGGTGTCCGTCCGTCCGTCCGTCCGTCTGTCCATGTATTTGTTGTTCACAGGATTCCGGTCGCAATTATTAACCGATTTTGATGAAATTTGGTACAGGGAGTTTTTTGGGCACAAGGACGAACTCTATTGAATTTGGAAGAAATCAGATCAAATTTAGATATAGCTCCCATATATATGTATCGTCCGATTTCGACAAATGGGGTCACGTTGCGCGTTTTTTCAAACGGATCGTCACCAAATTTGGCAAAAGGTAATCTTTTCCATCGCCCTTCAAGCCTGCAAAATTTCATCCAAATCGGTTCAGATTTAGATATAGCTCTCATATATATGTATCGCCCGATTTTCCCAAATTTGGCTATAAAACTCTTATTTATCAACCGATCTTACTCAAACTTGGCTAAATATAATCTTCTATACCACTTACTATATGTGCAAAAAATCATCGAAATCGGTTCAGATTTAGATATAGCTCCCATATATATGTATAGCCCGATTTTCCCAAATTTGGCCATAGAACCCTTATTAATTAACCGATCTTACTAAAAGTTGGCTAAATCCAGTCCTCTATAGTACTAACTATATGTGCAAAATTTCATCGAAATCGGTTCAGATGTAGATATAGCTCCTATATATGTATCACCCGATTTTGAAAATTTTGCCCCTAATAACCTTATGTTTGACCATACAGGACTCATTTCTTAACTGATCTTACTTGCACAAGGTAACCTTTTGTGGTATTAATCAAACCCGCAAAATATTATGCAAATTGGTTCAGATTTAGATATAGCTTCCATATATATGCATCGCTCGATTTTCCCAAATTTGGCCATAGTACTCTTATTTATTAACCAATGTTACTCAAATTTCAAATTTTGATGTACAAGCCGATCGTACTTATACGTACTTGTAGCTCTTACATAAGAATATTGCTCGATTTTTACAAATTTGCATTTATTACTCACACTAATTTAACCATTTTCTTTTTTTTTAATAATGGGCTCAATATTAGTGACATACTAACTCCGTAGTTGCAATATCAACACAGCCAGAGTTGCTAGAAGTAGGGGAAATTCCCTATATGTAGGGTTTTTTTTATTTATTTGTAATAAATTTTTCATTTTGGTGGCTCTAGAGGAGGAAATTAGAAGCCGGCAAAGCTTGATCTTTAACAATGTGTGGTAAACTTTATTCCTGTAGAAAATTTTGTCCTCATTTTACTTCTATAGAACATTTTGTCAAAAATGTGTTTCTATAGAATTTTTTTTTTCAAAATATTATTTCTACACACAAAAAAATTTTTTCTGATTCAATCACGAAATTAATTGATCCAATTGATTTTTTAATTGAAATGTCTTCAATCACAGAATTGATAGTATCAATTAAAAAATTAATTGACAGTCAATTAAAAAATTAATTGATCCAATTAAATATTTAATTGATACTATTAATTTGTGTGATTGATTTTTATTTGAATTAAAAAATTTGTTGAATCAATTAAATTTTTAAGTGAATAATTGGAAAATGAATTAATTGGAAAAATTTTCGTGAAATTTTTTTCTGTGTATAAAAAATTTCTCAAAATTTTATTTCTGTGGAATTTTTTCTCAAAATTTTATTTCTATAGAATTTATTGTCAAAATTTTATTTCTATAGAAAAATTTCTCACAAAAATTTGTTTATAGAAACTTTTCCAAAATTTTATTTTTATAAAGATTTAACAAAAAATATTACTAATTTGGGTAGAATTCTACCAACTGTGGCAACCGTGGTGGTAATACAATTTTATATTCTAAGTTATATACGTTGCATATTCATGTTTTAAGATAATAAAGTACTTGGAACCATTTTTGTTTTGTAATTTTTTTTAAATTTAACGAAAAATATAGTAGGGAAAATTGTTTGGGAATGTATACGACGGTAGAGAACTTTTTTTGTCCTTGTAGGGCAAACCGAACATTTTCCCTGGCAACATTGACTATGAGCTATAGTCAGATTGACACAAAGCACCCATAGACATGTACCCCTTAATTTTTTTAAATATGCAACTGCGGTTTATCTCCCAGACCTATATGTAACCCCACAAATGCTTATGATTACTAATTCTGTAATGGTGGTTTAGGGTATGATATAGTCGGCCCCGCCCGACTTTCTACTTTACTTACTTGTATGTATATGAATATGGTGCATATGAGAAGGGTTTCTTTTAATCAGATTTAGCCGAAATTTAGCATATCAAGTGGTGTTACGCATTATGATATTTTTATATTCTCCACCGTAGAATGAGGGGTATATCTCTCTATCATTGTATCGAATTGGTCTCATATCCCATAAAGTATTTCTATTCTGGGTCGTGATGAAATCAGGATTCAATCATACGAAGTCCGTCCGTCCATCTGTTTAAATCACAATATATCTGGAACAACACGTCGTTATTGATATAGGTCGGAAAGTATGGCAAATGAATAATATCGGACCCAGATTTGGCTTGCGGAACCTCAAGGATGAGCACGATTCATCCGATCCGGTTGAAACTTGATATGGCCTCTAACAACCATGGAAAAATCGGTCCATAATTATATGGTATATAGCCCCCATATAAATCGATGCAAATTTCAATCGAACGTGTAAAAATTTGGTACGTGACTTTGGTATATGGCCTCTAACAACCTTGCGAAAATTGGTTCATATCGACCCATAATTATATAGGGCCTCATATAAACTGTCCTCTCAAATTTTACTTCAGCAGCCTCATGAAGAAACAAATTTTTACAGTCATCGTATAGACCCTGATTTCATAGAGCTTTTGGACATCAAGTGAAAATCTAGAGGCAGTTTAGGTCCACAAAAAATTGGTGCCCCATATAAACGTCCTCTCAAATGTTACTTCAGGAGCTTCATGAAGAAACAAATTTTTATAGTCATCATATAGACCCTGATTTCATAGAACTTGTGAACACCGATTTGCCTGAAATTGAAATTCTAGAGGCAGTTTAGGCCCACAAAAAATTGGTGCTGGACATGTTATACATATTTTTTGAAGCCGCCATATAGACTGAACTTTCGATTTGAATTTTTGACCATCCCGACACTGTTCATACAAAGAGATATCTCACATTTAGGTTAGGTTAGGTTAGGTTAGGTGGCAGCCCGATGTATCAGGTTCACTTAGACTATTCAGTCCATTGTGATACCACATTGGTGAACTTCTCTCTTATCACTGAGTGCTGCCCGATTCAATGTTAAGCTCAATGGCAAGGGACCTCCTTTTTAAAGCCCAGTCCGAACGGCGTTCCACATTGCTGTGAAACCACTAAGAGAAGTTTTGAGATCCTCAGAAATGTCACCAGCATTACTGAGGTAGGGATAATCCACCGCTGAAAAACGTTTTGGTGTTCGGACGAAGCAGGAATCGAACCCACGACCTTGTGTATGCAAGGCGGGCATGCTAACCATTGCACCACGGTGGCTCCCATATCTCACATTTGATGTATAACGTTACGTGATTGATATATCCCCTTATACAGCGTGGCACATATGTATTGCAACCAATTTCACATTGCTATATGTTAATAGCTAAATAAACCGCTCATCTGACATATTTTTTTCCTTTCAGAAAAAAAAAAAATATCACCAAAAATTTTTCATTAACAATTTTAATTGATTTTTAAAAAAATATTCAACTAAAAATTTAATTGATTTGACAAAGTTTTTAATTAAAATAAAAATAGATTACAAAATATAATTAAGTCAATTAGTTTTTTATATGAAAATATTTTTATCTATGTGGTGACAGTTCATTTCAAACAAGCTTACATTTCTGAAACTAATAGATGACAATTGCTTTCAGAAATAAAGCAGTTTTGCATCGCGTCTAAAAAGTGAACAAAAAACAAGTATATACAGCAGTAAGTTCGGCCGGGCCGAATCTTAAATACCCACCACCATGAACCAAATATTAGGGTTTCCTTTGAAATTTCAGGAGGGCTTGAGGACTTTAGGACACAACCCGAAGATAAATTTAAAGATTTCACCTATGAGGACTATATCAGATTCTGGATTTATAAGAACCATTTTTGTTTGAGGTTTAGAGGAATCATTAACATCTCTTGTAAGTGTGCAAGAAAATTATAAAATAACGTCTTGATTTGAAATCTTAAATCTGTAGAAGTAAAATCTGGAAATTTTACATTGAGTTTCAAACAATTTTCATGATCAGTGCCCCTTCTACACCCTCAAGAAGTGAAGTCGGTCTATATGGAGGCATTACCAAATGGACCGATAAAAACTTAATCCGATACACGTTTTTGTGAGCCTAAAATACCAGAATATTTACAATTTCAGGCATATCAGATAAAAACTACGGTTTCTAGAAACCCAAGGAGTTAAATCGGGAGATCGTTCTTATGGGGGCTATACTAAAATATGGACCGATACGCACCATTTTCGGCACACCTCTTTGTGACCCGAAAATACCTCTAGATTTCCAATTTCAGGCAAATAGGATAAAAACTTCGGATTCTAGAAGCCCAAGAAGTAAAATTGGGAAATCGGTCTATATGGGGGCTATACCAAAATATGGATCGATACTCACCATTTTCGGCACACCTCTTTATGGTCCTAAAATACCTCTAGATTTCCAATTTCAGACAAATTGGATAAAAACTACGGTTTCCCAAGACCCCAAATCGGGAGATCGGTCTATATGGGGGCTATCCCAAAATATGGACCGATACTCACAATTTTTGGCACACGTATTTGTGGTCCCACAATACCTCTAGATTTCCAATTTCAGGTAAATTGAATAAAAACTGCGGTTTCTATAAGCCCAAGAAGTAAAATCGGGAGATCGGTCTATATGGGGGCTATACCAAAATATGGACCGATACTCACAATTTTTGGCACACATATTTGTGGTCCTACAGTACTTCTAGATTTCCAATTTCAGATAAATTGAATAAAAACTGCGGTTTCTATAAGCCCAAGAAGTAAAATCGGGAGATCGGTCTATATGGGGGCTATACCAAAATATGGACCGATACTCACAATTTTTGGCACACGTATTTGTGGTCCTACAATACCTCTAGATTTCCAATTTCAGGTAAATTGAATAAAAACTTCGTTTTCTGTAAGCCCAAGAAGTAAAATCGGGAGATCGGTCTATATGGGGGCTATACCAAAATATGGACCGATACTCACAATTTTTGGCACACGTATTTGTGGTCCTACAATACCTCTAGATTTCAAATTTCAGGTAAATTGAATAAAAACTGCGGTTTCTATAAGCCCAAGAAGTAAAATCGGGAGATCGGTCTATATGGGGGCTATACCAAAACGTGGACCGATACTCACCATTTTTGGCACATCTCTTTATGGTCATAAAATACCTCCAGATTTCAAATTTCAAGCAAATTGGATAAAAACTACGATTTCTATAAGCCCAAGACCCCAAATCGGGAGGTCGGTTTATATGGGGACTATATCAAAACCTGGACCGATATAGCCCATCTTCGAACTTGACCTGCCTGCAGACAAAAGACGAGCTTGTGCAAAATTTCAGCACGATTGCTTCATTATTGAAGTCTGTAGCGTGATTACAACAGACAGACAGACAGACAGACAGACAGACAGACGGACAGACGGACATCGTTATATCGTCTTAGAATTTCTCCCTGATCAAGAATATATATACTTTATATAGTCGGAAATCGATATTTCGATGCGTTACAAACGGAATGACAAACTTATTATACCCCCGTCACCATTCTATGGTGGTGGGTATAACAAGTATATACGGCCGTAAGTTCGGCCAGGCCGAAGCTTATGTACCCTCCATCATGGATTGCGTAGAAACTTCTTCTAAACACTGCCATCCAGAATCGAATTACTTAAGTTGCGGTAACGCTTGCTGATGGCAAGGTATCTTAAAACCTCCTAACACCATCTTCTAAATTGTATGTAAGTCCATACGTGGTATATATTAAATCAAAAAAGATCGATCCAATACGTATATAATTCAGTTTGACAAAGTAGACATAAAATGTTGACAAAATTTTCTACAGAAATAAAATTTTCACAAAATTGTCTATAGAAATAAAAATTTTGACAAAATTTTCTATAGAAAGAAAATTTTGACAAAAATTTCTACAGAAATAAAATTTTAACAAAATTTTCTATAGAAATAAACTTTTGACAAAATTTTCTATAGAAATAAAATCTTGGTAGATTATTTTTGACTCGAACGGCAACCATGATTATGAACCGAATAAAATTTGAACAAAATTTTCTATAGAAATAAAATTTTGACAAAATTTTCTATAGAAATAACATTTTGACAAAATTTTCTATAGAAATAAAATTTTGACAATGATGAAAATTTTATTATGAACCGAATAAAATTTTAACAAAATTTTCTCTAGAAATAAAATTTTGACAAAATTTTCGATAGAAACAAAATTTTGGGAGATTATTTTTGCCTCTAGTGGCAACCATGATTATGCACCGATATGGACCAATTTTTGTGTGATTGGACCAATTTTGGTATGGTTGTTACCGACCATATACTAACACCACGTTCCTAATTTGAACCGGATCGGATGAATCTTGCTCCTCCAAGACGCTCCGGAGGTCAAATCTGGAGAACGTTTTATATGGGGGCTATATATAATTATGGACCGATATGGACCTATTCTGCCACGGTTGTTACAGATCATATACTAACGCCATGTTCCAAATTACAACCGGATTGGATGAAATTTGCTTCTCTTGGAGACTTCGCAAGCCAAATCTGGGGATCGGTTTATATGGGGGCTATATATAATTATGAACCGATGTGGACCAATTTTTGCATGGTTGTTAGAGACCATATACCAATATCATGTACCAAATTTCAGCCGGATCGGATGAAATTTGCTTCTCTTTGAGGCTCCGCAACCCAAATCTGGGGATCGGTTTATATGGGGGCTATATATAATTATGGACCGATGTGGACCAATTTTTGCATGATTGTTAGAGACCATATACCAACACCATGTACCAAATTTCAGCCGGATCCATTGAAATATGCTTCTCTTAGAGGCTCCACAAACCAAATCTGGGGATCGGTTTATATGGGGGCTATATATAATTAAGGACCGATATGGACCAATTTTTGCATGGTTGTTAGAGACCATATACCAACATCATGTACCAAATTTCAGCCGGATCGGATGAAATTTTCTTCTCTTTGAGGCTCCGCAAGCCAAATCTGGGGATCGGTTTATATGGGGGCTATATATAATTATGGACCGATATGAACCAATTTTTGCACGGTTGTTAGAGACCATATACCAACACCATGTACCAAATTTCAGCCGGATCGGATGAAATATGCTTCTGTTAGAGGCTCCACAAGCCAAATCTGAGGGTCCCTTTATATGGGGGCTATACGTAAAAGTGGACCGATATGGTCCATTTTCAATACCATCCGACCTACATCGATAACAACTACTTGTGCCAAGTTTCAAGTCGATAGCTTGTTTCGTTCGGAAGTTAGCGTGATTTCAACAGACGGACGGACGGACGGACGGACATGCTTAGATCGACTCAGAATTTCACCACGACCCAGAATATATATACTTTATGGGGTCTTAGAGCAATATTTCGATGTGTTACAAACGGAATGACAAAGTTAATATACCCCCATCCTATGATGGAGGGTATAAAAAACAGTAACAACACCAGACATTATACGGAAAGTGAAGGTCAGATTTGATCAAAATCCACCCAGCAGTGATAGAAACCTTGCTCATCATGACAAGTTACCTTGAACTAAATACGTTGAAGTTCAAAAAGTGCTACGGCTCACCAATGCACAACAAATTTTGTTTTGAAAAAGTCAAGGATTTGCTTCGCTTGCATAAAAGTGGTCAGTGACCGAATTCGGTTTGGTCGCTCTCTACTCGTATTCATCGACCATGGGGTCAAAATAAATGCAGAATATCAAGCGGAAACAAGTATGTACAGCCGTAAGTTCGGCCAGGCCGAATCTTATGTACCCTCCACCATGGATTGCATAGAAACTTCTACTTAAGACGGTCATCCACAATTAAATTACTTGGGTTGCAGCCGATGGCAAGGCATCTTAAAATTTCTTAACATAATCTTCTAAATTGTAAGTTAGTCCATGCTGGATATATAGTAGACAAAAGAAAGGTCTATTAAATACATGTATATTCAGTTCTTGACCGGTATATATAGTGAAGAAATAATTACGAACCGATATGAACCTTTGTGCGGTAATTATAGAGCCAGAATTAAAATATGGGGGTCGCTTTATATGGGGGCTATATACAATTATGAACACGAGTCTACCAAAAATGGCAGATTTTTAACTGCTTGGTAGATTGGTAGATTCTTGATGTTTTGGAAGATTTTGCAAAATATTCCTCTCCAACTATGAAATGTAATTTCTATAGAAATTACATTTTGAAAAAAATTTCTACGGACATAAAAATTTTGACAAAATTTTCTATAGATATAAATTTTTGACCAAATTTTCTATAGAAATAAATTTTTGACAAAATTTCGTAAAGACATAACATTTTAACAAAATTATCTATAGAAATAAATTTTTGACAAATTTTCCATAGAAATATAAAATTTTCACAAAATTTTCTATGGCAATAAAATTTTGGTAGATTATTTTGGGCTGCCTCTTAATCTAACCTAACCTAGCACCATCGCATGCAGTACGTGTCAACGAACAATGGTGTATAAATGAGGTCTCTTCTGGCTTAAAAGGGAGATTGCTTCATTTCTACCGCACAATGGCCATAAAAATTTCGGGATATCAATCCGTGGCGCCTGGGGCATTTTGGTCCTGATCATCTCCAGAAGGTGCCAGAAATACCGAAGAGCCACTGTGAAAGTCATAATTAGAGCCAAAGGTTGCCAATTCGAGCAAATCTAAACCGATTAAATGTCGGTAATAACATCTGTATCACACATAAGAAAAAAAACATATTCGGTAACATAATATCCCAAAGCACGTATATTCGAAGCACATTTTGTTTAACAAGTTAGGTGTTTAAAAATCTCCTAACCTTCTGAACTCATCACTTTACCCATGTTCCAAAATTTCACAACTGCCAACACATAATATTGTCCAACAATTTGTTCCAAATCTGAGTTTAATTTGAAACCTCAATGATGTCCAAAGAAGTACATGTCAATTGAATTGTGGTCGATATAAATCAGAAGAATAGGATCTAAATTATTGAGTGATACAATACCAAAAAGAGTCTCTGTGTCGGATAAAAAAAAAAAAACAAAACAACACTCACCTTACTTCTTTCTTACTCGTAGATGAAAATGGAAATAGGCCATACTTCCATTTCCATCTTAATGCCATAAGAGTCCATTAACTTATGTCTTCATTGTAAATGCAACGAAACACATAATTCTTCACCACCACCACCAACACAACCACTTTGACATTCACATCTGAAAAAAGGAAAGAATCACATCTCACCAACAGAGATACTCTAACGTTTCCAAAAATTTCGATTGTAATCTTCTTGGTCATGTCGAGAGATTTAACAAACATGTCGTAACTCAAGCATATGCTCGTACTAATTCATTCCATTTAATCAGAAGGAATTACCAGATGTGTGACTACCACATACCATCAACCGGTCACCAAATGGCGACCACCAGAGATACGGATGTTTTACTTTGAAAGCATAGTAAATGCAAAAAAAAAAACAGTACAGAAAAAATAGGTTTTTTTTTGGAAAATCTTGGTCTATGTCCATATTTTCTCTAAAAGCTTCCATTTCCCACCGGTTAGCCAGGCACCAACAAGGACATTTCATTCATATGCATGATGGACATCTGTATGCATGTAAATGCTTTATGATTGAAGCCGAACGAAACGCATGTGTATGGATGTAGATTGCGTAAGAATCCAGTGGCGAACGATTAGATAGGCCATGATATAAAGGTGGCCTCTTATATCAGGCTCAATTTGATAATTCAGTCCCTTTCGAACTCACCAAATTCTACTCTATTGCTGGATCAACAAGTTTTTTTGAACAAATTCAGATCTTGCAGTAGTCATTGTATATGACACATCTGCATATATGAGCTCGGAAACGGCTCAACCGATTCACTTGAAATTTTATATAGTTTGATATCTTGTCAGGGACGGGCACCTATTTCTAGCCAACTTTTTGAAAATTTGACTTAAGTTTTCTTATTTGCTTGAAATTTTCAGTTACTCAATTTTTCGAAATTTGGTTGGGGAGGTGTATCTTCCCCTTGTCCCATCTTTTTTCTAAAGTACTGTGAAAAAACTAAACTTTTCCGATTTACTTCAAATTTACGGAGGACTTGGTGAGAGGTTATGGATTTAATATGGGTTCCTGATTTTTTGATATGTGGATTGGGACTTCCTCTTTACACGACTGGTTTTTGAAGTACAATGAAGTACCAAGGTTAGGTTAGGTTAGGTGGCAGCCCGATGTATCAGGCTCACTCAGATTATTCAGTCCATTGTGATACCACATTGGTGAACTTCTCTCTTATCACTGAGTGCTGCCCGATTCCATGTTAAGCTCAATGACAAGGGTCCTCCTTTTTATAGCCGAGTCCGAACCGCGTTCCACCTTGCAGTGATACCACATTGGTGAACTTCTCTCTTATCACTGAGTGCTGCCCGATTCCATGTTAAGCTCAATGACAAGGGACCTCCTTTTTATAGCCGAGTCCGAACGGCGTTCCACCTTGCAGTGAAACCACTTAGAGAAGCTTTGAAACCCTCAGGAATGTCACCAGCATTACTGAGGAGGGATAATCCACCGCTGGAAAACTTTTTTGGTGTTCGGTCGAAGCAGGAATCGAAACCACGACGGGCATGCTAACCATTGTACCACGATGAAGTACCAAACATCTCCGATTTTCTTCTTAAACTCTCAATTAAGGTACCAAATTTTTTGATAATTTGACGGGGAACCAACCTTAAAATGTTCCCCGATTTTCTTGGAAATTCTGCCTAACTTTTTTGTGGGAAGGACTTCCGCTTCTCCTTACTCTTTCAACAGACTCCAGAGGTCAAATATGAGGACAAGTTTTATATGGGGCTATATCTAACAGTGGTCCGATATGGCCTCAAAATATACCAAGTTTAAAGTCGATAGCTAGTTTCGTTCGAAATTTAGCGTGATTTCCACAGACGGCGCACAGTGGTTCCAACTCGCTTATTATACCCTGTGCCACACTGTGGAATAGGGTATTATAAGTTAGTGCATATGTTTGCAACATCCAGAAGGAGACGAGATAAACATACGCTGTCTTGGCAATGTTGCTTAGGGCGGGCTTCTGAGTCGATTTAGCCAAGCCCGTGTGTCCGTCCGTCTGTCCATCTGTTTGTGAACACATTTTTGTGATCAAAGTCTAGGTCGCTATTTTAGTCCAATAGACTTCAAATTGTATATATTTTAGGTCAGAATAGAACCTTATTGATTATGGAAGAAAATCGCCAAAATTCAATTTGCCTATGTTAAAGTTAAGGTTAAAGTGGCAGCCCGATTAAGATTCAGGCTCACTTAGACTATTCAGTCCATTGTGCCTATACTTTTAATACATATTTATCGACCGATAAATCTTAAATACACGTTTCCCATGATGGCTCAAAATTGGTTCTGATTTACATATTTCCCATATTTTGTTCCAACCCAGGACATTAGCCGACTTAAATTTAAGGTCTACAGACCTCTAACCAATTTTGTCCAGATCAGGTCAGATTTACCCTAAGTATAAACAAGTATATACGGCCGTAAGTTCGGCCAGGCCGAAACTTATGTACCCTCCATCATGGATTGCGTAGAAACTTCTTCTAAACACTGCCATCCACAATCGAATTACTTAAGTTGCGGTAACGCTTGCCGATGGCAAGGTATCTTAAAACCTCCTAACACCATCTTCTAAAGAAAGAAAATTTTGACAAAAATGTCTACAGAAATAAAATTTTAACAAAATTTTCTCTAGAAATAAAATTTTGACAAAATTTTCTATAGAAATAAAATTTTGGAAGATTATTTTTGGCTCTAGGGCAACCATGATTATGGATCGACATGGACCAATTTTTGTGTGATTGGACCAATTTTGGTATGGTTGTTAGCGACCATATACTAACACCACGTTCCTAATTTGAACCGGATCGGATGAATTTTGCTCCTCCAAGAGGCTCCGGAGGTCAAATCTGGAGAACGTTTGATATGGGGGCTATATATAATTAGGGACCGATATGGACCAATTTTTGCACGGTTGCTAGAGACCATATACCAATACCATGTACCAAATTTCAGCCGGATCGGATGAAATTTGCTTCTCTTAGAGGCTCCGCAACACAAATCTGGGGATCGGTTTATATGTGCGCTATATATAATTATTGACCGATGTGGACCAATTTTTGCACGGTTGCTAGAGACCATATACCAATACCATGTACCAAATTTCAGCCGGATCGGATGAAATTTGCTTCTCTTTGAGGCTCCGCAAGCCAAATCTGGGGATCGGTTTATATGGGGGCTATATATAATTATGGACCGATGTCGACCAATTTTTGCATGGTTGTTAGAGACCATATACCAACACCATGTACCAAATTTCAGCCGGATCGGGTGAAATATGCTTCTCTTAGAGGCTCCACAAGCCAAATCTGGGGATCGGTTTATATGGGGGCTATATATAGTAATGAACCGATATGGACCAATTTTTGCATGGTTATTAGAGACCATATACCAACACCATGTACCAAATTTCAGCCAGATCGGATGAAATATGCTTCTGTTAGGGGCTCCACAAGCCAAATCTGAGGGTCCCTTTATATGGGGGCTATACGTAAAAGTGGACCGATATGGCCCATTTTCAATACCATCCGACCTACATCGATAACAACTACTTGTGTCAAGTTTCAAGTCGATAGCTTCTTTCGTTCGGAAGTTAGCGTGATTTCAACAGACGGACGGACGGACGGACGGACGGACATGCTTAGATCGACTTAGAATTTCACCACGACCCAGAATATATATACTTTATGGGGTCTTAGAGCAATATTTCGATGTGTTACAAACGGAATGACAAAGTTAATATACCCCCATCCTATGATGGAGGGTATAAAAAAAATATATATATAAATGTATATGGGAACATAAATCGTTATATATAGCACCAAACAGATTTGACGGATTTGATGTGCTATAGAAATTAATTATCTCCAAAGTGATGTAGGGTATAATATAGTCGGCCCCGCCAGACTTTAGACTGTCCTTACTTGTTTTAAATAATTCTGCAACTTTCTCAGGTGTTCAGGTGTTTATACCGTTCACCACTACTGTGGTACAGGGTATAATAAATTTGTGCATATGTATGTAAAGGGTGATACGTTCAAAAGTTTTTCAATATAAACTTGACGTATTTCTTTCAATTTTGCATTTAAAAAACCTGAACACCCCTCATTTTGAAGATGTGTGTGTGTAGAATGTTGCTCCTATTTTGATTTTGGAATTCACTCTTCAGTTGTCAAAATGCCGTCCAAGCAAGAAGAGCAGCGTATCAAAATTTTGCTCGCGCATCGCGAATATCCGAGCTACTCGCACGCAAAGCTGGCAAAATCGCTAAAAGTTGCCAAATCAACCGTTACAAATGTAATTAAAGTGTTTGGGGAACGTTTGTCGACAGCCAGGAAGTCTGGATCGGGGGGAAATCGAAAACCGGAAGCCGCTGAGACGACAAAGAGAGTTGCCGGTAGTTTCAAGCGAAACCCTAACCTCTCTCTCCGAGATGCCGCAAATAAGCTGGGTGTATCGTCTACAACCGTGCATCGAGCCGGACTATCGACTTACAAGAAGGTAGTGACTCCAAATGGCGATGATAAACAAAATACGACGGCCAAAGCGCGATCCCGGAGGCTGTACACGACGATGATGACGAAGTTTGAGTGCGTGGTAATGGACGACGAAACCTACGTCAACGCCGACTACAAGCAGCTTCCGGGACAGGAGTTTTATACGGCAAAAGGAAGGGGAAAGGTAGCAGATATTTTCAAGCACATAAAACTGTCAAAGTTCGCAAAGAAATATCTGGTTTGGCAAGCCATCTGTACCTGTGGCTTGAAAAGCAGCATTTTCATAGCTTCCGGGACTGTCAATCAAGAAATTTACGTGAAAGAGTGTTTGAATAAATGTCTGCTGCCTTTCCTGAAGAAACACGGTTGTTCCGTACTGTTTTGGCCGGATTTGGTATCGTGCCATTACGGTAAAAAGGCCATGGAGTGGTACGCCGCCAACAACGTGCAGGTGGTTCCCAAGGACAAGAACCCTCCCAATACGCCAGAGCTCCGCCCAATTGAGAAATACTGGGCTATTGTCAAGCGGAACTTAAAGAAGACCAAAAAAACTGCTAAGGACGAGCAGCAGTTCAAGGCAAACTGGCTTTCTGCGGCGAAGAAGGTGGACAAGGTGGCTGTACAAAATCAGATGGCAGGTGTCAAGCGTGAGGCCCGGCAATTCGGATTTGGAAAAGCGAAAGCCTAACTGAATATTTTTCCTGAATTTTATACTAATTGAACTTGAAAAAGAAATTTAATTTGATTTTTTAAATAAATGATTTCACCGATTTACACGCGTTTTCCCTTGACCGAATTTTGACAGTATCACCCTTTAGAGTAGGACTAACATACATATGCCAAATATGGTCAAATTCAGTTCAGATTTAGATATAACTCCCATATATCTTTCGCCCGATTTAGATTCAAAGTCTCAGTTCGAACATTTTGAAGTGTTGCACTGAGAGTTCAATTAAAATTTTAGCAATGTTTGCCAAATTTTATCAAAATCGGCTCAGAATTAGACAAAGCACCACCGATATGTTCTTCCGAGTTTAGCAACAATGACATGTTCCTTGTAAAATCACTGTTAAGTCGAAAACTCGCAAAAATTATTATACCCTGCGCCACACTGTGGAACAGGGTATTATAATTTAGTGCATATGTTTGCAACACCCTGAAGGAGACGAGATGGACACATAGTGTCTTTGGCAAAAATGCTCAGGGTGGGCTCCTGAGTCGGTATAGCCATGTCCGTCTGTCCGTGAACACATTTTTGTAATAAAAGTATAGGTCGCAGTTTTAGTCCAACCGACTTCAAATTGGGCACAAGTATGTGTTTTGGCTCAGAATAGAACCCTATTGATTTTGGAAGAAATCGGTTCAGATTTAGATATAGCTCTCATACATATGATTTTCGGATTTCGACAAAAATGGTCAAAATACCAACATTTTCCTTGTAAAATCGCCACTGCTTAGTCGAAAAGTTGTAAAAATGACTCTAATTTTCCTAAACTTCTAATACATATATATATCGAGCGATAAATCATAAATAAACTTTTATGAAGTTTCCTTAAAATTGCTTCAGACTTAAATGTTTCCCATATTTTTTACTAACATTGTTTTCCACCCTAGAGCATTAGCCGACTTAAATTTTGAGTCTATAGATTTTGTAGAAGTTTATCAAATTCTGTCCAGATCGAGTGATATTTAAATGTATGTATTTGGGACAAACCTTTATGTACAGCACCCAACACAGATTAGGAACCACTGTGTGGCGGTTGGACCAAGATCGCAAGATTAACTCACAATTTCACCACAACCTACATTATAAATAAAAAGTTTTGTGTCTCTAGGACATGTGGAAGGAATGGAATGGAATTTAAAGACAATTTCATTAAATTTAAAGAATTTTTCTCAATTATTAAAGTCAAGTTGACCTTAGCCCAAACATTTTTTCTTTCATGTTATGATACCCATTTTTAAGTGAAATCACTTAATTGTAAGCATAATACGACTTCATTGAACAGTTTATCGACTTTTGGACAAGGAAAAAAACTTTATATTAGAGAAATGCTATATACTCGCTATACGTGCCCGGAGCTTGGTTAAGAAGTCCTTATGCAACCTTATTGCCCAGATCTAGCACCAAGTGTCCCTGACTATTGCTCGTGAAAAATTCACTTTAAGAGTGAATTTTGCCAATAAAATAAAATTACAAGAGCCAAATTCCAAAAAACTATCTAGTTGAAAGTCATTTTTCTCAAGAAATCAGTATTGTTCTGGGTATGGTATAGATACGCATAGTAAGCTGTTTTCCATCTCAACAATTTACCCAATTTATGATGAGCAGCTCCCAACTTTGCTAGATTCATTTCCACTCTCAAAGCCAAACTACATTTCTATTACCTCCCAGCAAAAAAAATTTGGAAGTTCTTCCAAAGGCACAACTTTAAAAGCACCTCCAGAAGATGCACTCCCAATGATGTTCTTTATTTTAACTACGCAGGAAGTTCTTTTAATTCAATTTTTTATAACTTGTTTTTTTTTTCACACTATTAATGGGTAATGTTAACTTTTTATGTTTCAAATAGGTTAAAAACAGAGTAAGAATTCATAAAATGGTACAAATCATTTAAATTTTGTCGAAAAAAATGCTAAATCCAATCTGAATATATTGTGAATTTTTGAAAATATTTGAGGTCAAACGTTTCCGACAAGCGTTACAATCCATTAAAAAATATTTATTTGGCAAAATATCACAGAATTTTTGAATTTACATCCAAAACAGTGAATACGGATCACACCTAAAGAAGTGATGCAAATTCAGTGCAACGGCTGTGGAAATAGAGAACTTCCGTCCTATGACAAACCCATGTTAAATTCATCGCTTCAACGTCAATTTTGCATCACTTCCGGATCCAAAAAGAACATTTTCATTACTTTTTTGACGACGCTTTTTTTGCTGAGCTGTTTTATTAGAAATTTTCTATGTCTTTCCTTCCCATTGAAGCCTTAATAGCACTTCTGGAATTTGTGGTCAACGCAATATAAAACCCACAAGAAATGTCAGACCAAAGTGTATATCTAAGGCAACATTAATTTTCATCTACAGATTACATGTGGGCCTTTCGAAAAGGAGGACAGTTTTGTATGAATCTCCCTTACCGCAGAATGTACTTTTCTACTCCACCCACAATGGTGGGGTGTGTTATAATCGCCACCAACATCATCTTCCTGTTTTGTGGCAAGCCAAGGAGTAATATGTGTAACAGCGACAACAATTCGAAATGTATTTTGTTTTTTTTTTCGCTTTCATTTTGTAGCTTAATTCATGTATTGATGGGTGCAGGTGAGAAAGTTTTTAGGTTCAAATATCGTGGACAAAAGTATGTAGTTATCAATGGCTAAAGAGTTTTTTTTAGACATTATTCTAACGAAGTGAATTATTTTAGTCACTCTAGGGCAAAGCCGATATTCAAAGACACTCTCCCAGGAGGAGCTCTTCGAATTTCCATAGGAAAATAAATTATAAAAATGGTGACATACGCAGTTGATTGGCAGAGACACTCTCCCAGGAGGAGCTCTTCTAACTTCCTTAGGAAAATAAAGGTATAAAAATGGTGACATACGCAGTTGATCTGGCTTTATCAGTTCGGGAAAAATTCCCATTTACATTTGCAGATATTCTAAGAAATGAGTGAATGAGGTAAATTCTCCAAAGACAGAGCAAAGCATACACAGTAAAGAACGCTAATATCCTACAGTCACGCTCAACACCTTAAATGATATTAAATTTCCCTTTGGTATGAAATCGACAAGTTTTGAAGTTCAACAAATTGCATGTTTGTGTACACAGTCTCACACAAGTTTACATACGATTACAGAATTTGTATTTTCTTTAAATTATAAAATATTTTAAACTATGCAAATATATGCTTTTATTTTAGTATAATAATTTCAAAAACAAAGTATTTGTTAATTTTTAAGAAAAAATTTTAAGAGTGGTTTATAACCAATAACAAGAAACAAGTTTAGTTAAAAGGTTAAAAACTCAGGAGTATGTAAACTTGTGTAAGACTGTGTATTTCAGGTGTATTTAGTATGACGGTAACAGATTCTCTTAATGTCATGTTGCATATATTGCCTGTCGAAATATTGGCGAAAAATTCAGCCACAACAAAGGCTATACTACTGCGCGAGTTATCGTTGCAGTCGAAAAACAAGTATAAACAAAAACAAGTATATACGGCCGTAAGTTCGGCCTGGCCGAATCTTATGTACCCTCTGCCATGGATTGCGTAGAAACTTCTACTAAAGACGGTCATCCACAATTGAATTACTTGGGTTGCGGCCGATGGCAAGGCATCTTAAAACAACTTAACATAATCTTCTAAATTGTAAGTTAGTCCATGCGGGATATATAGTAGACAAAAGAAAGGTCGATTCGTATATATGAAGTTCTTAACCGGTATATATAGGGAAGAAATTATTACGAACCGATATGAATTTTGTGCGGTAATTATAGAGCCAGAATTGAAATATGGGGGTCGCTTTTTATGGGGGCTATATACAATTCTGAACACGAGTCTACCAAAAATAGCAGATTTTTTACTGTTTGGTAGATTGATAGAATTCCTGATGTTTTGGAAGATTTTGCAAAATTTTCCTCTCCAACTATGAAAGCTCTTACTGCGTGAGAAGGCTGTCATGATGGCAAATGTTCGATGGGAGAATTGTAAGGGTTGTAACGACACCAAGCAAATATGGCCCCATTTAAACTTAAACCGCACACTAGATATGCTAGTGTTCTCGAGACGCCAGATATCACTCCTGATATCTGCTATAACGGGTCGCTGCCTGATAGGCGATTTTGCAAAAACTATTGGTGCGAAGTATAATGACTATTGTATGAGCTGTCATGATGCGGAGGAAAAGGAATCAATAAAACACCTCTTGTGTGAGTGTCCTGCATTTTGTGTAAGGCGTAAGCAAATTTTAGGGGCATATAGCTTCAGATTACTAGCGGACCTGGAAAACGTTAACTTAAGCAGTCTGCTAATGTTTTTGGAACAATCTGGTTGGTTCAACAGAAGAAAATAATCGAGAAGGTTCAACGGTTAAAACTATAAGTGCCCATATGTAATAGGTACTTTTAGTTAATGTGGTACCACAATGGACTGAATAGTCTAAGTGAGCCTGAATCTTAATCGGGCTGCCACCTTAACCTAACCTTTAACCTTAACTATGAAATGCTTCATAAATTTTCTATAGAAATAACATTTTGACAAAATTTTCTACAGAAATAAAATTCTGACAAATTTTTCTATAGAAATAAATGTTTGAAAAAATTTTGTATAAACATTATATCTTGACAAAATTAGGACATTTAAAAAAATAAAATGTTAAAAAAAAATTTCTATAGAAATAACATTTTAACAAAATTTTCTATAGAAATAAAATTTTGACAAAATTTTCTATAGAAATATAAAATTTTGACAAAAATTTCTACGGCAATAACATTTTGGTAGATTATTTTTGGCTCGAGTGGCAATCGTGATTTTTCTGTGATTGGGGATCGGTTTATTTCTGGATTATATATAATATAGATCAACGCGGCCAATTTTGGCATGGTTGTTATCGGCTATATACTAGCGAAATGTACCAAATTTCAACCGGATCGGATGAATTTTGCTGCCTCAAGAGGCTCTGGAGGTCAAATCTGGGGATCGGTTTATATAAGGGCTATATATAATTATGGACTGATATGGACCAATACTGGCAGGGTTGTTTGAGACCATATACTAATACCACGTACCAAATTTCAACCGGATCGGATGAAATTTGGTTGTCTTAGAGGCTCCGCAAGCTAAATCTGGGGATCGGTTTATATGGGGCTATATATAATTATGAACCGATGTGGACCAATTTTTTCGTGGTTGTGAGAGACTATATACCAACAACATGTACCAAATTTCATCCGAATCGGATGAAATTTGCTTCTCTTAGAGGCTCCGCAAGCCAAATCTGGGGATCGGTTTATATGGGGGCTATATATAACTATGGACCGATGTGGACCAATTTTTGCATGGTTATTAGAGACCATATACTAACACCATGTACGAAATTTAACCGGATCGGATGAAATTTGCTTTTCTTTGAGGCTCCGCAAGCCAAATCTGGGGATCGGTTTATATGGGAGCTATATATAACTATGGACCGATGTGGACCAATTTTTGCATGGTTGTTAGAGACCATATGTACCAAATTTCAGCCGGATCGGATGAAATTTGCTTCTCTTAGAGGCTTCACAAGCCAAATCTGGGGATCGGTTTATATGGGGGCTATATATAATTATGGACCGATGTTGACCAATTTTTTCATGGTTGTTAGAGACCATTTACCAACACCATGTACCAAATTGCAGCTGGATCGGTTAAAACTTGCTTCTCTTTGAGGCTCCACAAGCCAAATCTGAGGATCGATTTATATGGGGCTATATAATTATGAACCTATGTGGACCAATTTTTGCATGGTTGTTAGAGACCATATGTACCAAATTTCAGCCGGATCGGATGAAATTTGCTTCTCTTAGAGGCTCCACAAGCCAAATCTGGGGATCGGTCTATATGTGGGCTATATATAACTATGGACCGATGTCGACCAATTTTTGCATGGTTGTTAGAGACCATATACCAACACCATGTACGAAATTTCAGCTGGATCGGATGAAATTTGCTTTTCTTTGAGGCTTCGAAAGCCAAATCTGGGGATCGGTTTATATGGGGGCTATATATAATTATGGACCGATGAGGACTAATTTTCGCAACGTTGTTAGAGACTATATATTAACACCATGTGTTAAATTTCAGCTGGATCGGATGAAATTTGCTTCTCTTAGAGGATCCGCAAGCCAAATCTGGGGATCGGTTTATATGGGGGCTATATATAATTATAGGCCGATATGGACCAATTTTTGCAAGTTTGTTAGAGACCATATTCTAACACCATCTACCAAATTTCAGACAGATCGGATGACATATGCTTCTCTTAGAGACTCCGCAAGCCCAATCTGGGGGTCCGTTTATATGGGGGCTATATATAATTATGGGACGATGTAGACCAATGTTCGCAAGGTTGTTAGATACCTTATACCAACACTGTGTACCAAATTTCAGCTGGATCGGATGAAATTTGCTTCACTTAGAGGATCCGCAAGCCAAATCTGGGTATCGGTTTATACGGGGGCTATATATAATTATGGCCCGATATGGACCAATTTTTGCAAGTTTGTTAGAGACCATATTCTAACACCATATACCAAATTTCAGCCAGATCGGATGAAATATGCTCCACAAGCCAAATATGGGGGGTCCGTTTATATGGGGGCTATACGTCAAAGTGAACCGATATGGCCCATTTACAACACCATCCGACCTACATCAATAACAACTACTTGTGTCAAGTTTCAAGTTGATAGCGTGCTTCTTTCGAAAGTTAGCGTGATTTCAACAGACATGCTTAGTTTGACTCAGAATTTTACCACGACCCAGAATATATATATATATATATATATATTTATATATATATATATATATATATATATATATATATATATATATATATATATATATATATATATATATATATATATATATATATATATATATATATATATATATATATATATATATATATATATATATATATATATATATATATATATATATATATATATATATATATATATATATATATATATATATATATATATATATATATATATATATATATATATATATATATATATATATATATATATATATATATATATATATATATATATATATATATATATATATATATATACTTTATGGGGTCTTAGAGCAATATTTCGATGTGTTACAACGGAATTACAATGTTAATATACCCCCATCCTATGGTGGAGGGATCGTGCAGTTCTCAAAATAATTCCAAATGTGTCCACTCTAATGGATTACACTGGGAAGCACCCCATAGATTCCTTTTACAGATGCTTATACCGATGACTCCAAACTGGATGGAAAAGTGGCCTTTGGTGTGTACTAAAAAGACGAAGAACCTAAAATAGCGAAAAGATTACCTAACCAAGGAACAGCAAGTCGGACGTGTGAGCAAGGCTACGGACTATATTACATATTCTAGGGGAACTAGAATCGATTTGTATACCTCTAGCAAGCCTTTGCAAGCTCATTCTGAATGGAGAGGCTTTTATGATGATTAACATGTGATAGGAGAATTATTAGCTATGTTACAAGCACACCATGGAAGTGCAAAGCGGATGAGTGAACAAGCCAAGGATATTTCACGGGAAGAACAATATGTTGGTTCCAACAGGCTCTCACTGTTTGGTAAGTACCCACATTAGGTAAACATTGCACTTCTCAGCAGTATCGTTGAGAGATTTCCTGCAGTCTATAAACAGTTTTCGAGATGAGGTACACAAAATCCAAGGATTGACTGACTGAGTAAATATTAGTACCAATAGTCCATCTCGTGCGATTATTTTTTACAATTTTCGACGTAGATGAAACCAGCAACAGGGCATTCCGTGTTTGGCGATAAAGACCAGTTTTATCGATGGTATGGTCAATTCAACTGAGGTCGTAGATCAATTCAACAATTTCGTGAATTTCGTTTAAAATCAGCTGATGTTCCGGAAACCATTAACGCTGTAAGCCAACTACGAGTAATATTGCAAGATGGCTATGTGACCTGTCGTAAGATTAAGATAATCTTAAGGTGGGTATTAAGTTCGAGTTTAACCGCTAAAATCGCCATTTTTCACGATTACTTTTCTTAATTAATCCACTTTAAGGACTGCAAACTTTGTGAAAATTTGCTTTGGGCTATTCCCCATCAAGTTATAATAAAATTTGCAACAAATATGTATAATTATATGCCTTATTTTTATACCCTCCACCATAGGATGGGGGTATATTAACT